>NC_057399.1:68845795-69104459 GCF_019320065.1 Cervus canadensis | reverse complement strand
TTTGAGACCGTTTCATGCTCCTCATATTTTTCACACCTTTTCATGCTCCTCATATTTTTCACACCTTTTCATGCTCTTCATATTTTTCACACCTTTTCACGCTCCTCACATTTTTTCATACAGATTCATGCTCCTCTTATTTTTCACACCTTTACATGCTACTCATATTTTTGACACCTTTTCATGCTCTTCATATTTTTGACACCTTTACATGCTACTCATATTTTTGACACCTTTTCATGCTCCTCATATTTTTGACACATTTCAGACTCTTCATATTTTTCAGACGTTTTCATGCTCCTTGTATTTTTCAGACGTTTTCATGCTCCTCGTATTTTTCACACCTTTTCATGCTCCTCGTATTTTTCACACTTTTCCTGCTCCTCGTATATTTCACACCTTTTCATGCTTCTCGTATTTTTCACACCTTTTCATGCTCTTCATATTTTTCACAACTTTTTGTGTTCCTCCTATTTTTCACACCTTTTCATGCTCCTCCTATTTTTCAGTCCTTCCCATGCTCCTCGTATTTTTCAGACCTTTTCATGCTCCTCCTATTTTTCAGACCTTTTCATGCTCCTCGTATTTTTCAGAGCTTTTCATGCTCCTCCTATTTTCCAGGCCTTTTCATGCTCCTCCTATTTTTCAGACCTTTTCATGCTCTTCCTGTTTTTCAGACATTTTCTTGCTCCTCCTGTTTTTCAGGCCATTTCATGCTCCTCGTAATTTTCAGACCTTTTCATGCTCCTCGTAGTTTTCACACCTTTTCACGCTCCTCACATTTTTTCATACAGATTCATGCTCCTCTTATTTTTCACACCTTTACATGCTACTCATATTTTTGACACCGTTTCATGCTCTTCATATTTTTGACACCTTTACATGCTACTCATATTTTTTACACCTTTTCATGCTCCTCATATTTTTGACACCTTTTCAGACTCTTCATATTTTTCAGACCTTTTCATGCTCCTTGTATTTTTCAGACCTTTTCATGCTCCTCCTGTTTTTCAGGCCTTTTCATGCTCCTCGTATTTTTCACACCTTTTCATGCTCCTCGTATTTTTCACACCTTTTCATGCTCCTCGTGATTTTCAAACCTTTTCATGTTCCCCGTATTTTTCATACCGTTTCAAGCTTCTCATATTTTTCACACCATTTCACGCTCTTCATATTTTTCACACCGTTTCATGCTCCTCATATTTTCCAGACAGTTTCATGCACCTCATATATTTGACAGCTTTTCATGCTCTTCATATTTTTGACAGCTTTTCATGCTTGTCATATTTTTTACACCTTTTCATGCTCTACATATTTTTCAGATCTTTTTATGCTCCTCGTATTTTTTAGACCTTTTCCTGCCCCTCGTTTTTTTCAGACCTTTTCATGCTCCTCGTATTTTTGAGACCTTTTCATGCCCCTCGTTTTTTTCAGACCTTTTCATGCTCCTCGTATTTTTCAGAACTTTTTATGCTCCTAGAATTTTTCAAACCTTTTCATGCTCTTCATATTTTTCACACCTTTTCATGCTCATCGTATTTTTCAAACCTTTTCATGCTCTTCGTACTTTTCACAGCTTTTGATGCTCCTCATATTTTTGACACCTTTTCAGACTCTTCATATATTTCAGACCTTTTCATGCTCCTCCTATTTTTCAGACATTTTCATGCTCCTCCTGTTTTTCAGGCCTTTTCATGCTCCTCGTATTTTTCACACCTTTTCATGCTCCTTGTATTTTTCACACCTTTTCATGCTCCTCGTATTTTTCACACCTTTTCATGCTCGTCGTATTTTTCACACCTTTTCATGCGCCTCGTATTTTTCACACCTTTTCATGCTCCTCGTATTTTTCACACCTTTTCATGCTCTTCATATTTTTCTCACTGTTTCATCCTCTTCATATTGTTGACAGTTTTTCATGCTCCTCATAATTTTCAGACCATTTCAAGCTCCTCATATTTTTCAGACCGTTTCATGCTCCTCATATTTTTCACACCTTTTCATGATCCTCATATTTTTCACACCTATTCATGCTGTTCATATTTTTCACACCGTTTCATGCTCCTCATATTTTTCACACCTTTACATGCTCCACATATATTTGACACCTTTTCATGCTCTTCATATTTTTCATACCTTTTGATGCTCCTCATACTTTTGACAGCTTTTCATGCTCTTCTTATTTTTCAGACCTTTTCATTCTCTTGATATTTTTCTCAGCTTTTCATGCTCTTTGTATTTTTCACACCGTTTCCCGCACCTCATATTTTTGGCAGCTGTTCATGCTCCTCATATTTTTCAGACCGTTTCATGCTCGTCATATTTTGAGACCGTTTCATGCTCCTCATATTTTTCACACCTTTTAATGCTCCTCATATTTTTCACACCTTTTCATGCTCTTCATATTTCAACAACCTTTCACGCTCCCTCACATTTTGTTCATACGATTCATGCCTCTTATTTTCACAACCTTTACATGCTACTCATATTTTGACACCTTATCAATGGTCTCTACATATTGTTGAACCTTTACATGCTACTCATATTTTGACACCTTCTTCATGCTCCTCATATTTTTTGACACAGTTCAGACAGACCTTCATAAGTTTTTTCAGACGTTTCATGCCTCCTTGTATTTTTCAGTACGTTTATCTGCTCTTCCGTATTTTTCAACCTGTTCATGCTCCTCGTATTTTCAACGACTTTTCAATGCTCCTCGTATAGTTCACACACCTTTTATGCTTCTGTTATTTTTTCACACCTTTTCATGCCTCATATTTTTCAACAACTTTTTGTGTTCCTCCTATTTTCACACCTTTTCATGCTCCTCCTATTTTTCAGTCCTTCCCATGCTCCTTGTATTTTTCAGACCTTTTCATGCTCCTCCTATTTTTCAGACCTTTTCATGCTCCTCGTATTTTTCAGAGCTTTTCATGCTCCTCCTATTTTCCAGGCCTTTTCATGCTCCTCCTATTTTTCAGACCTTTTCATGCTCTTCCTGTTTTTCAGACATTTTCTTGCTCCTCCTGTTTTTCAGGCCATTTCATGCTCCTCGTAATTTTCAGACCTTTTCATGCTCCTCGTATTTTTCACACCTTTTCATGCTCTTCATATTTTTTCCTACAGATTCATGCTCCTCTTATTTTTCACACCTTTACATGCTACTCATATTTTTGACACCGTTTCATGCTCTTCATATTTTTGACACCTTTACATGCTACTCATATTTTTTACACCTTTTCATGCTCCTCATATTTTTGACACCTTTTCAGACTCTTCATATTTTTCAGACCTTTTCATGCTCCTTGTATTTTTCAGACCTTTTCATGCTCCTCCTGTTTTTCAGGCCTTTTCATGCTCCTCGTATTTTTCACACCTTTTCATGCTCCTCGTATTTTTCACACCTTTTCATGCTCCTCGTGATTTTCAAACCTTTTCATGTTCCCCGTATTTTTCATACCGTTTCAAGCTTCTCATATTTTTCACACCATTTCACGCTCTTCATATTTTTCACACCGTTTCGTGCTCCTCATATTTTCCAGACAGTTTCATGCACCTCATATATTTGACAGCTTTTCATGCTCTTCATATTTTTGACAGCTTTTCATGCTTGTCATATTTTGGACACCTTTTCATGCTCTACATATTTTTCAGATCTTTTTATGCTCCTCGTATTTTTTAGACCTTTTCCTGCCCCTCGTTTTTTTCAGACCATTTCATGCTCCTCGTATTTTTGAGACCTTTTCATGCCCCTCGTTTTTTTCAGACCTTTTCATGCTCCTCGTATTTTTCAGACATTTTCATGCTCCTCGTATATTTGAGCCCTTTTCATGCTCCTCGTATTTTCAGACTTTTTCATGCTCTTCATATTTTTCACACCGTTTCATGCTCCTCATATTTCTCATACAGTTTCATGCTCCTCATATTTTTCACACCTTTTGATGCTCCTTATATTTTTCACACCTTTTCATGCTCTTCGTATTTTTCACAGTTTTCATCCTCCTCATATTTTTTGGACCGTTTCATGCCCCTCATATTTTTACACCTTTACATGCTCCACATATATTTGACACCTTTTCATGCTCTCATATTTTTCACACCTTTTGATGCTCCTCATACTTTTGACAGCTTTTCATGCTCTTCTTATTTTTCAGACCTTTTCATGCTCTGCATATTTTTCACACCTTTTCATGCTCTTCATTTTTTTCACAGCATTTAATGCTCCTCATATTTTTGACAGCTTTTCATGCTCCTCATATATTTCAGACTGTTTCATGCTCCTCATATATTTCAGACCATTTCATGCTTTTCATATTTTTCACACCGTTTCATGTTCCTCATATTTTTCAGACATTTTCATGCTCCTCGAAATTTTCAGACCTTTTCATGCTCCTCGTATTTTTCAGACCTTTTCTTGCTCCTCGTATTTTTGAGACCTTTTCATGCTCCTCATATTTTTCAGACATTTTCATGCTCCTCGAATTTTTCATACCTTTTCATGCTCCTCGTATTTTTCAGTGGTTTCATGCTACTCGTATTTTTCACAATTTTTCATGCTCTTCGTATTTGTCACACCTTTTCAAGCTCTCCGTTTTTTTCACACCTTTTGATGCTCTTCTGGTTTTTCAGACCTTTTCAGGCTCTTCGTATTTTTCAGACCTTTTCATGCCCTTCGTATTGTTCACACCTTTTCATGCTCTTCATATTTTTCAGACCTTTCATGCTCTTGATATTTTTCTCAGCTTTTCATGCTCCTCTTGTTTTTCAAAGCCTTTCATGTTCTCGTATTTTTCACACCTTTTCATGCTCCTCATATTTTTCACACCATTCATGCTCTTCATATTTTTCACACCGTTTCATGCTCCTCATATTTTCCACACAGTTTCATGCTCCTCATATTTTTCACACCTTTACATGCTCCTCATAATTTTGAAACCTTTTCATGCTCTTAATATTTTTGACACCTTTTGATGCTCCTCATATTTTTGACACCTTTTCATGCTCTTCCTATTTTTCAGACCTTTTCATGCTCCTCGTATTTTTGAGACCTTTTCAAATTCCTCGTATTTTTCAGACATTTTCATGCCCTCGTATTTTTCAGACCTTTTCATGCTCCTCGTATTTTTCAGAACTTTTTATGCTCCTAGAATTTTTCAAACCTTTTCATGCTCTTCATATTTTTCACACCTTTTCATGCTCATCGTATTTTTCAAACCTTTTCATGCTCTTCGTACTTTTCACAGCTTTTGATGCTCCTCATATTTTTGACACCTTTTCAGACTCTTCATATTTTTCAGACCTTTTCATGCTCCTCCTATTTTTCAGACATTTTCATGCTCCTCCTGTTTTTCAGGCCTTTTCATGCTCCTCGTATTTTTCACACCTTTTCATGCTCCTCGTATTTTTCACACCTTTTCATGCTCTTCATATTTTTCTCACTGTTTCATCCTCTTCATATTGTTGACAGTTTTTCATGCTCCTCATAATTTTCAGACCTTTTCAAGCTCCTCATATTTTTCAGACCGTTTCATGCTCCTCATATTTTTCACACCTTTTCATGATCCTCATATTTTTCACACCTATTCATGCTGTTCATGTTTTTCACACCGTTTCATGCTCCTCATATTTTTCACACCTTTACATGCTCCACATATATTTGACACCTTTTCATGCTCTTCATATTTTTCATACCTTTTGATGCTCCTCATACTTTTGACAGCTTTTCATGCTCTTCTTATTTTTCAGACCTTTTCATTCTCTTGATATTTTTCTCAGCTTTTCATGCTCTTTGTATTTTTCACACCGTTTCCCGCACCTCATATTTTTGGCAGCCGTTCATGCTCCTCATATTTTTCAGACCGTTTCATGCTCCTCATATTTTGAGACCGTTTCATGCTCCTCATATTTTTCACACCTTTTCATGCTCCTCATATTTTTCACACCTTTTCATGCTCTTCATATTTTTCACACCTTTTCACGCTCCTCACATTTTTTCATACAGATTCATGCTCCTCTTATTTTTCACACCTTTACATGCTACTCATATTTTTGACACCTTTTCATGCTCTTCATATTTTTGACACCTTTACATGCTACTCATATTTTTGACACCTTTTCATGCTCCTCATATTTTTGACACATTTCAGACTCTTCATATTTTTCAGACGTTTTCATGCTCCTTGTATTTTTCAGACGTTTTCATGCTCCTCGTATTTTTCACACCTTTTCATGCTCCTCGTATTTTTCACACTTTTCCTGCTCCTCGTATATTTCACACCTTTTCATGCTTCTCGTATTTTTCACACCTTTTCATGCTCTTCATATTTTTCACAACTTTTTGTGTTCCTCCTATTTTTCACACCTTTTCATGCTCCTCCTATTTTTCAGAACTTCCCATGCTCCTCATATTTTTCAGACCTTTTCATGCTCCTCCTATTTTTCAGAGCTTTTCATGCTCCTCCTATTTTCCAGGCCTTTTCATGCTCCTCCTATTTTCCAGGCCTTTTCATGCTCCTCCTATTTTTCAGACCTTTTCATGCTCTTCCTGTTTTTCAGGCCTTTTCATGCTCCTCCTGTTTTTCAGGCCTTTTCATGCTCCTCGTAATTTTCCGACCTTTTCATGCTCCTCGTATTTTTCACACCTTTTCATGCTCTTCATATTTTTCACACCTTTTAATGCTCCTCATATTTTTCACACCTTTTCATGCTCTTCATATTTTTCACACTTTTTCATGCTCCTCATATTTTTTCATACACATTCATGCTCCTCTTATTTTTCACACCTTTACATGCTACTCATATTTTTGACACCGTTTCATGCTCTTCATGTTTTTGACACCTTTACATGCTACTCATACTTTTTACACCTTTTCATGCTCCTCATATTTTTGATACCTTTTCAGACTCTTCATATTTTTCAGACGTTTTCATGCTCCTTGTATTTTTCAGACCTTTTCATGCTCCTCCTGTTTTTCAGGCCTTTTCATGCTCCTCGTAATTTTCACACCTTTTCATGCTCCTCGTATTTTTCACACCTTTTCATGCTCCTCGTATTTTTCACACCTTTTCATGCTCCTCGTGATTTTCAAACCTTTTCATGTTCCTCGTATTTTTCATACCGTTTCAAGCTTCTCATATTTTTCACACCATTTCACGCTCTTCATATTTTTCACACCGTTTCATGCTCCTCATATTTTCCAGACAGTTTCATGCACCTCATATATTTGACAGCTTTTCATGCTCTTCATATTTTTGACAGCTTTTCATGCTTGTCATATTTTGGACACCTTTTCATGCTCTACATATTTTTCAGATCTTTTTATGCTCCTCGTATTTTTTAGACCTTTTCCTGCCCCTCGTTTTTTTCAGACCTTTTCATGCTCCTCGTATTTTTCAGACATTTTTATGCTCCTCGTATATTTGAGCCCTTTTCATGCTCCTCGTATTTTCAGACTTTCATGCTCTTCATATTTTTCACACCGTTTCATGCTCCTCATATTTTTCATACAGTTTCATGCTCCTCATATTTTTCACACCTTTTGATGCTCCTTATATTTTTCACACCTTTTCATGCTCTTCGTAATTTTCACAGTTTTCATCCTCCTCATATTTTTTGGTCCGTTTCATGCCCCTCATATTTTTACACCTTTACATGCTCCACATATTTTGACACCTTTTCATGCTCTCATATTTTTCACACCTTTTGATGCTCCTCATACATTTGACAGCTTTTCATGCTCTTCTTATTTTTCAGACCTTTTCATTCTCTGCATATTTTTCACACCTTTTCATGCTCTTCATTTTTTTCACAGCATTTAATGCTCCTCATATTTTTGACAGCTTTTCATGCTCCTCATATATTTCAGAGCATTTCATGCTCCTCATATTTTTCAGACCATTTCATGCTTTTCATATTTTTCACACCGTTTCATGTTCCTCATATTTTTCATACAGATTCATGCTCCTCGAAATTTTCAGACCTTTTCATGCTCCTCGTATTTTTCACACCTTTTCATGCTCCTCGTGATTTTCAAACCTTTTCATTGTTCCTCGTATTTTTCATATCGTTTCAAGCTTCTCATATTTTTCACACCATTTCACGCTCTTCATATTTTTCACACCGTTTCATGCTCCTCATATTTTCCAGACAGTTTCATGCACCTCATATATTTGACAGCTTTTCATGCTCTTCATATTTTTGACAGCTTTTCATGCTTGTCATATTTTTTTTACACCTTTTCATGCTCTACATATTTTTCAGATCTTTTTATGCTCCTCGTTTTTTAGACCTTTTCATGCCCCTCGTTTTTTTCAGACCTTTTCATGCTCCTCGTATTTTTCAGACATTTTCATGCTCCTCGTATATTTGAGCCCTTTTCATGCTCCTCGTATTTTCAGACTTTTTCATGCTCTTCATATTTTTCACACCGTTTCATGCTCCTCATATTTCTCATACAGTTTCATGCTCCTCATATTTTTCACACCTTTTGATGCTCCTTATATTTTTCACACCTTTTCATGCTCTTCGTAATTTTCACAGTTTTCATACTCCTCATATTTTTTGGTCCGTTTCATGCCCCTCATATTTTTACACCTTTACATGCTCCACATATATTTGACACCTTTTCATGCTCTTCATATTTTTCACACCTTTTGATGCTCCTCATACTTTTCACAGCTTTTCATGCTCTTCTTATTTTTCAGACCTTTTCATGCTCTGCATATTTTTCACACCTTTTCATGCTCTTCATTTTTTTCACAGCATTTAATGCTCCTCATATTTTTGACAGCTTTTCATGCTCCTCATATATTTCAGACTGTTTCATGCTCCTCATATATTTCAGACCATTTCATGCTTTTCATATTTTTCACACCGTTTCATGTTCCTCATATTTTTCAGACTTTTCATGCTCCTCGAAATTTTCAGACCTTTTCATGCTCCTCGTATTTTTCAGACCTTTTCATGCTCCTCGTATTTTTCAGACATTTTCATGCTCCTCGTATTTTTCAGAGTTTTCATGCTACTCGTATTTTTCACAATTTTTCATGCTCTTCGTATTTGTGACACTTTTAAAGCTCTCCGTTTTTTTCACACCTTTTGATGCTCTTCTGGTTTTTCACACCTTTTCAGGCTCTTCGTATTTTTCAGACCTTTTCATGCCCTTCGTATTGTTCACACCTTTTCATGCTCTTCATATTTTTCAGACCTTTCATGCTCTTGATATTTTTCTCAGCTTTTCATGCTCTTCTTGTTTTTCAAAGCCTTTCATGCTCTCGTATTTTTCACAACTTTTCATGCTCCTCATATTTTTCACAGCATTCATGCTCCTCATATTTTTCACACCGTTTCATGCTCCTCATATTTTCCACACAGTTTCATGCTCCTCATATTTTTCACACCTTTACATGCTCCTCATAATTTTGAAACCTTTTCATGCTCTTAATATTTTTGACACCTTTTGATGCTCCTCATATTTTTGACACCTTGTCATGCTCTTCATATTTTTCAGACCTTTTCATGCTCCTCGTATTCTTAAGACCATTTCATGCTCCTCGTATTTTTCAGACCTTTTCATGCTCCTTGTATATTTCAGTCCTCTTCATGCTCGTCAAATGTTTCACAACTTTTCATGCTCCTCATATTTTTGACAGTTTTTCATGCTCCTCATATTTTTCAGACCATTTAATGCTCCTCATATTTTTCACGCCTTTACATGATCCTCATATTTTTCACACCTATTCATGCTGTTCATATTTTTCACACCGTTTCATGCTCCTCATATTTTTCATACTGATTCATGCTCCTCTTATTTTTCACACCTTTACATTTTATTCATATTTTTGACCCCTTTTCATGCTCTTCATATTTTTGACACCTTTTCAAGGTCCTCATATTTTTGACACCTTTTCATGCTCCTTTTATTTTTCACACCTTTTCATGCTCCTCGTATTTTTCAGACCTTTTCATGCTCCTCTTATTTTTCAAACCTTTTCATGCTCCTCAAATTTCTCACACCTTTTATTGCCCCTCATATATTTTACACCTTTTGCAGTTCTCATATTTTTCACACCGTCATGCTCTTCATAATTTGAAACCGTTTCATGCTCCTCATATTTTTGACACCTTTTCATTCTACTCACATTTTTCAGACCATTTCATGCTCCTCATATATTTCAGACCATTTCATGCTCCTCATATATTTTACACCTTTACATGCTCCTCATATTTTTGACACCTTTTCATTCTCTTCATATTTTTCACAACATTTCATGCTCCTCATATTTTTGACACCTTTTCATGCTCTAAATATTTTTCAGACCATTTCATGCTCCTCATATTTTTGACATTTTTTCATGCTCTTCATATTTTCAGACCTTTTCATGCTCCTCATATTTTTCACACATTTTCATGCTCCTCCTATTTTTCAGAACTTTCCATGCTCCTCGTATTTTTCAGACCTTTCCATGCTCCTCCTATTTTTCAGACCTTTTCATTCTCCTCGTATTTTTCAAGCTTTTCATGCTCCTCCGATTTTCCAGACCTTTTCATGCTAAGTCCTATTTTTCAGACCTTTTCATGCTCCTCCTATTTTTCAAACATTTTCATGCTCCTCGTATTTTTCACACCTTTTCATGCTCCTCGTATTTTTCACACTTTTTCATGCTCCTCGTATTTTTCACACTTTTTCATGCTCCTCGTATTTTTCACACCTTTTCATGTTCTTCATATTTTTCAGAACTTTTCATGCTCTTCGTTTTTTTCACACCTTTTCATGCTCTTCATATTTTCCACCCCTTTTCATGCTCTTCTTTTTTTTCACACCATTTATTGCTCCTCATATTTTTGACAGCTTTTATGCTCCTCATATATTTCAGACCGTTTCATCCTCCTCATGTTTTTCAGACCATTTCATTCTTTTCATATTTTTCACACCGTTTCAGGTTCCTCATATTTTTCATACAGATTCATGCTCCTCTTATTTTTCACACCTTTACCTGCTACTCATATTTTGACACCTTTTCATGCTCCTCATATTTTTGTCACCTTTTCATGCTCCTCGTATTTTTCAGACCTTCTCATCCTCCTCATATTTTTCAGACCTTTTAATACTCTCGTATTTTTCAGACCGTTTCATGCTCCTCTTGTTTCTTAGACCATTTCATACTCTTTGTATTTTTCAGACCTTTTCATGCTCCTCGTATTTTTCAGAGCTTTTCATGCTCCTCCTATTTTCCAGGCCTTTTCATGCTCCTCGAAATTTTCAGACCTTTTCATGCTCCTCGTAGTTTTCACACCTTTTCATGCTCCTCGTATTTTTCACAACTTTTCATGCTCTTCGTATTTTTCACACCTTTTCATTCTCCTCGTATATTTGACACCTTTTCATGCTCCTCATATTTTTCACACCTTTTAATGCTCCTCATATTTTTCACACCTTTTCATGCTCTTCATATTTTTCACACCTTTTCATGCTCCTCATATTTTTTCATACAGATTCATGCTCCTCTTATTTTTCACACCTTTACATGCTACTCATATTTTTGACACCGATTCATGCTCTTCATATTTTTGACACCTTTACATGCTACTCATATTTTTTACACCTTTTCATGCTCCTCATATTTTTGACACTTTTTCAGACTCTTCATATTTTTCAGACGTTTTCATGTTCCTTGTATTTTTCAGACCTTTTCATGCTCCTCGTATTTTTTACACCTTTTCATGCTCCTCATATTTTTGACACCTTTTCAGACTCTTCATATTTTTCAGACGTTTTCATGTTCCTTGTATTTTTCAGACCTTTTCTTGCTCCTCGTATTTTTTACACCTTTTCATGCTCCTCATATTTTTGACACCTTTTCAGACTCTTCATATTTTTCAGACGTTTTCATGTTCCTTGTATTTTTCAGACCTTTTCATGTTCCTCGTATTTTTCATACCGTTTCAAGCTTCTCATATTTTTCACACCATTTCACGCTCTTCTTATTTTTCACACCGTTTCATGCTCCTCATAATTTTGAGACCTTTTCATGCTCTTAATATTTTTGACACCTTTTGATGCTCCTCATATTTTTGACACCTTTTCATGCTCCTCATATATTTCAGACCTTTTCATGCTTCTCGTATTTTGCAGACCTTTTAATGCTCTTCGTATTTCTCAATCCTTTTCATGCTCTTCGTGTTTTTCACACCTTTTCCTGCTCTTTGAATTTTTCAGGCCGTTTCAGGCTCTTGATATTTTTCACACCTTTTCATGCTCTTCCTGTTTTTCACACCTTTTCATGCTCTTCATATATTTCCCACCGTTTCATGCTCGTCATATTTTTCACAGCTTTTCATGCTCTTCACTTTTTTCACACCATTTCATGCTCCACATATTTTTGACAGTTTTTCATGCCCCTCATATTTTTCAGACAGTTTCCTGCTCCTCATTTTTTTCAGACCGTTTCATGCTCTTGATATTTTTCACACCATTTCATGGTCTTCATATTTTTCACAACTTTTCATGCTCCTCATATTTTTGAAATCTTTTGAAGCTCTTCATATTTTTCACACCTTTTCATGCTCCTCATATTTTTCACACCTTTTCATGCTCCTCATATTTTTGACACTTTTTCATGCTCTTCATATTTTTCACACCGTTTCATGCTCCTCATATTTTAGACACCTTTTCATGCTCTTCCTATTTTTTACACCGTTTCATACTCCTCATATTTTTCATACAGATTCATGCTCTTCCTATTTTTCACACCTATAAATGCTCCTCATATTTTTGACACCTTTTAATGTTCTTCATATTTTTCTCACCTTTTCATGCTCCTCATATTTTTGACACCTTTTCATGCTCTTCACATTTTTCACACCGTTTCATGCTCCTCATATTTTTGACACCTTTTCATGCTCTTCCTATTTTTCACAACGTTTCACGCTCCTCATATTTTTCATACAGATTCATGCTCTTCCTATTTTTCACACCTTTAAAAGCTCCTCATATTTTTGACACCTTTTCATGCTCTTCATATTTTTCACACCTTTTCATGCCCCTCGTGTATTTCAGACCATTTCATGCTCCTCGTATTTTTCAGATCTTTTCATGCTCCTCGTATTTTTCAGACCTTTTCATGCTCCTCGTATTTTTCAGACCCTTTCATGCTCCTCGTATTTTTCATACCTTTTCATGCTCCTCGTATTTTTCACACCTTTTCATGCTCCTCGTATTTTCACAACTTTTCATGCTGTTTGTATTTGTCACACCTTTTCAAGCTCTTCGTTTTTTTCGGACCTTTTCATGCTCTTTTGGTTTTCACACCTTTTTAGGCTGTTCTTATTTTTCACACATTTTCATGCTCTTCATGTTTTTCACACCTTTTCATGCTCGTCGAATGTTTCACAACTTTTCATGCTCCTCATATTTTTCAGACCTTTACATGATCCTCATATTTTTCACACCTATTCATGCTGTTCATATTTTTCACACCGTTTCATGCTCCTCATATTTTTCATACTGATTCATGCTCCTCTTATTTTTCAGACCTTTACATTCTATTCATATTTTTGACCCCTTTTCATGCTCTTCATATTTTTGATACCTTTTGAAGGTCCTCATATTTTTGAGACCTTTTCATGCTCCTTTTATTTTTCAGACATTTTCATGCTCCTCCTGTTTTTCAGTCCTTTTCATGCTCCTCGTATTTTTCACACCTTTTCATGTTCTTCATATTTTTCAGAACTTTTTATGCTCTTCGTGTTTTTCACTCCTTTACATGCTCTTCATATTTTCCACACCTTTTCATGCTCTTCATTTTTTTCACACCATTTAATGCTCCTCATATTTTTGCCAGCTTTTAGGCTCCTCATATATTTCAGACCGTTTCATGCTTCTCATATTTTTCAGACCATTTCATTCTTTTCATATTTTGCACACCGTTTCAGGTTCCTCATATTTTTCATACAGATTCATGCTCCTCTGATTTTTCACACCTTTACCTGCTACTCATATTTTGACACCTTTTCATGCTCCTCTTATTTTTCAGACCTTTTAATGCTCTCGTATTTTTCAGACCTTTTCATGATCCTCGTGTTTCTTAGACCATTTCATACTCTTTGTATTTTTCAGACCTTTTCATGCTCTTTGTATTTTTCAGACCTTTTCATGCTCCTCGTAATTTTCAGACCTTTTCATACTCCTCGTATTTTCAGACATTTTCATGCTCCTCGTATTTTTCAGACCTTTTCATGCCCTTTCTATTTTTCACACCTTTTCGTGCTCTTCATATTTTTCACACCGTTTCATGCTCCTCATATTTTTTATACAAATTCATGTTTCTCTTATTTTTCAACCTTTACATGCTACTCATATTTTTGACACCGTTTCATGCTCTTCATAGTTTTGACACCTTTTCATGCTCCCCATATTTTTGACACTTTTTCATGCTCTACATATTTTTCAGACCTTTTCATGCTCGTCGTATTTTTCAGATGTCTTCATGCTTCTCGTATATTTCAGACATTTTCATTCTCCTCGTATTTTTCACAACTTTACATGCTCTTCGTATTTGTCACACCTTTTCAAGCTCTTCGTATTTTTCAAACCTTTTCATGCTCTTCGTGTTTTTCACACCTTTTCATGCTCTTCATATTTTTCACACCTTTTCATGCTCCTCATAATTTTGAGCCCTTTTCATGCTCTTAATATTTTTGACACCTTTTGATGCTCCTCATATTTTTGACACCTTTTCATGCTCCTCTTATTTTTCACACCATTTCATGCTCCTCATATTTTTCATATTCTTTCATGCACCTCGTATTTTTCAGACCTTTACATGCTCTTCATATTTTTCACACCTTTTCATGCTCCTCATATTTTTCACAGCTTTTCATGCTCTTCATATTTTTCACACCGTTTCATGCTCCTCATATTTTTTATACAAATTCATGCTCCTCTTATTTTTCAACCTTTACATGCTACTCATAATTTGGACACCTTTTCATGCTCTTCATATTTTTCACACCGTTTCATGCTCCTCATATTTTTTATACAAATTCATGCTCCTCTTATTTTTCAACCTTTACATGCTACTTGTATTTTTCACACCTTTTTGTGCTCCTTGTATTTTTCACACCTTTTCGTGGTCCTCATATTTTTCAGATCTTTTAATGCTCTTCATATTTTTCACACCTTTTCGTGCTCCTCTTATTTTTCAGACCTTTTTATGCTCCTCCAATTTCTCAGACCTTTTCATGCTCCTCGCATTTTTCACTCCTTTTCATGCTCCTCGAATTTTTACGCCTTTTCATGCTCTTCATATTTTTCACAGCTTTTCGTGCTCTTCATATCTTTCAGAGCTGTTCGGGCTCTTCATAGTTTTCAGACCGATTCATGCTCCTCTAATTTTTCACACCTTTTCATGCTCCTCATATTATTCAGACCTTTTCATGCTCCTCGTATTTTTCACACCTTTTCATACTCTTCGTATTTTTCACACCTTTTCGTTCTCCTCCTATTTTTCACACCTCTTCGTGCTCTCCATACTTTTCAGACATTTTCTTGTTCTTCATATTTTTCACACCTTCAGGCTCTTCATATTTTTCAGACCTTTTCATGCTCCTCGTATTTTTCAGACCTTTTTATGCTCCTCCTATTTTTCAGGTCTTTTCATGCTCCTCGTATTTTTCACACCTTTACATGATCCTCGTGTTTTTCACACCTTCTCATGCTCTTCGTATTTTTCACAACTTTTCATGCTCCTCGTATATGTCACACCATTTCATGCTCCGCAGACGTTCATACAGTTTCATTCTCCTCATATTTTTCACACCTCTGCACGCTCCTGATATTTTTGACACCTTTTCATGCTCCACATATTTTTCAGACCTTTTCATGCTCCTCGTATTTTTAAGACGTTTTCATACTCCTCATAATTTTCACACCTTTTCATTCTCTTCATATTTTTCACACCGTTTCATGCTCCTCATATTTTTCATACACATTCATGCTCCTCATATTTTTCACACCTTTACATGCTCCTCATATTTTGGCCACCTTTTCATGCTTTTCATATTTTTCACACCTTTTCATTCTCCTCATATTTTTCACACCTGTTCATGCTCTACATATTTTGCAGACCTTTTCATGTGCCTGATATTTTTAAGACGTTTTCATGCTCCTCGTATTTTTCAGACCTTTTCATGCTCTTCGTATTTGTCTCACCTTTTCATGCTCTTCTTATTTTCCACACTTTTACATGCTCTGCATGTTTTTCACACCTTTTCATGCTCTTCTTATTTTTCACATTTTTTCATGCTCTTCATATTTTTCACAACTTTTCGTGCTCTTCATATTTTTCAGAGCTTTTCGGGCTCTTCATATTTTTCAGACGGATTCATGCTCCTCTAATTTTTCACACCTTTTCATGCTCCTCATATTATTCAGACCTTTTCATACTCCTCGTATTTTTCACACCTTTTCATGCTCCTCATATTTTTGACACCTTTTCATGCTCCTCGTATTTGCCACACCTTTTCATGCTCTTCGTATTTTTCACACCTTTTCGTTCTCCTCCTATTTTTCACACCTTTTCGTGCTCTTCATACTTTTCAGACATTTTCTTGTTCTTCATATTTTTCACACCTTTTCAGGCTCTTCATATTTTTCAGACCCTTTTCATGCTCCTCGTATTTTTCAGACCTTTACATGCTCCTCCTATTTTTCAGGTCTTTTCATGCTCCTCGTATTTTTGACACATTTTCATGCTCCTCGTATTTTTCACACCTTTACATGATCCTCGTGTTTTTCACACCTTCTCATGCTCTTCGTATTTTTCACAACTTTTCATGCTCCTCGTATTTTTGACACCTGTTCATGCTCTACATATTTTTCAGACCTTTTCATGTGCCTCGTATTTTTAAGACATTTTCATGCTCCTCGTGTTTTTCACACCTTTTCATGCTCTTCATATTTTTCACACCTTTTCATTCTCCTCATATTTTTGACACCTGTTCATGCTCTGCATATTTTTCAGACCTTTTCATGTGCCTCGTATTTTTAAGACGTTTTCATGCTCCTCGTATTTTTCAGACCTTTTCATGCTCTTCGTATTTGTCTCACCTTTTTATGCTCTTCTTATTTTTCACACTTTTACATGCTCTGCATGTTTTTCACACCTTTTCATGCTCTTCTTATTTTTCACATTTTTTCATGGTCTTCATATTTTTCACACCTTTTCATGCTCTTCATATTTTTCAGACCTTTACATGCTTCTTATATTTTTCACAGCTTTTCATGCTCTTCGTGTTTTTCACACCTTTTCATGCTCTCGTATTTTTCAGACGTTTTAATACTCCTCATACTTTTCACACCTTTTCATGCTCCTAGTATTTTTCACACCGTTTCATCCTCCTCTAATTTTTCATACAGTTTCATGCTCCTAATATTTTTCACACCTTTACATGCTTCTCATATTTTCGACACCTTTCAATGCTTCTCATATTTTTGACACCTTATCATGCTCTTCATATTTTTCAGACCTTTTCATGCTTTTGAGAATTTTCACACCTTTTCCTGCTCTTCACATTTTTCACACCTTTTCTTGCTCCTCGTATATTTCACACCTTTTCATGCTCCTCGTATTTTTCAGAGCTTTTCATGCTCCTCGTATTTTTCAGACCTTTAAATGCTCCTCTTAATTTTCAGATCTTTTCATGCTCCTCATTTTTTCACACCATTTCATGCTCCTCTTATTTTTCACACCGTTTCATGCTCATCATATTTTTCATACCCTTTCATGCTCTTCATATTTTTCACACATTTTTATGCTCCTCGTATTTTACACACCTTTTCATGCTCCTCATATATTTCACACCTTTTCATGCTCCTCGAATTTTTAAGACGTTTTCATACTCCTCATAATTTTCACACCTTTTCATGCTCTTCATATTTTTCACACCGTTTCATGCTCCTCCTATTTTTCATACAGATTCATGCTCCTCATATTTTTCACACCTTTACAAGCTCCTCATATTTTTGACACCTTTTTATTCTCTTCATGTTTTTCACACCTTTTCATTCTCCTCATATTTTTTCAACTGTTCATGCTCTACATATTTTTCAGACCTTTTCATGCGCCTCGGGTTTTAAAGACGTTTTCATGCTCCTCGTATTTTTCAAACCTTTTCATGCTCCTCTTACTTTTCACACTTTTTCATGCTATTCATATATTTCACACCTTTTCATGCTCCTCGTATTTTTCAGTCTTTTTCATGCTCTTCGTATTTTTCACACCTTTTCATGCTCTTCGCATTTTTCACAACTTTCATGCTCCTCATATATTTCAGACAGTTTCATGCTCCTCAAATTTTTTGGACCGTTTCATGGTCCGCGTATTTCTCAGATCTTTTCATGCTCCTCGTATTTTCCACACCTTTTCATACTGTTCATATTATTCACACCTTTTCATGCTTTTCAAATTTTTCAGACATTTTCATGCTATTGATATTTTTCCAAACAATTCATGCTCTTTGTGTTTTTCACAGTGTTTCATGATCTTCCTATTTTTCACACGTTTTAATGCTGCTCATATTTTTCACAGCTTATCATGCTCTTCATATTTTTCACACAATTTCCTGCTCCTAACATTTTTAACACCTTTTCATGCTTCTCATATTTTTCAGACCTTTTCATGGTCCTCCTATATTTCAGAACTTTTCATGCTCCTCAATTTTTTCAGACCGTTTCATGCTCCTCATATTTTTCACACCTTATCATGCTCTTCATATTTTTCACACCATTTCATGCTTCTAATATTTTTAACACCTTTTCATGCTCCTCATATTTTTCAGACCTTTTCATGCTCGTGGTATTTTTCACACCTTTTCGTTCTCCTCCAAATTTTCACACCTTTTCGTGCTCTTCATACATTTCAGACATTTTCTTGTTCTTCATATTTTTCACACCTTTTCATGCTCTTCATATTTTTCACATCTTTTCATGCTCTTCATGTTTTTCACACCGTTTCATGCTCCTCATATTTTTTATACAAATTCATGCTCCTCTTATTTTTCAACCTTTACATGCTACTCATATTTCTGACAACTTTTCATGCTCTTCATATTTTTCACACCGTTTCATGCTCCTCATATTTTTTTATACAAATTCATGCTCCTCTTATTTTTCAACCTTTACATGCTACTCGTATTTTTCACACCTTTTCGTGCTCCTTATATTTTTCACACCTTTTCGTGGTCCTCATATTTTTCAGATCTTTTCATGCTCTTCATATTTTTCACACCTTTTCGTGCTCTTCATACTTTTCAGACATTTTCTTATTCTTCATATTTTTCACACCTTTTCAGGTTCTTCATATTTTTCAGACCTTTTTATGCTCCTCCAATTTCTCAGACCTTTTCATGCTCCTCGCATTTTTCACTCCTTTTCATGCTCCTCGAATTTTCACGCCTTTTCATGCTCTTCATATTTTTCACACCTTTTCGGGCTCTTCATATTTTTCAGACCGATTCATGCTCCTCTAATTTTTCACACCTTTTCATGCTCCTCATATCTTTCAGACCTTTTCATGCTCCTCGTATTTTTCACACCTTTTCATGCTCCTCGTATTTGTCACACCTTTTCATGCTCCTCGTATTCGTCACACCTTTTCATGCTCCTCGTATTTTTCACACCTTTTCTTTCTCCTCCTATTTGTCACACCTTTTTGTGCTCTTCATACTTTTCAGACATTTTCTTGTTCTTCATATTTTCACACCTTTTCAGGCTCTTCATATTTTTCAGACCTTTTCATGCTCCTCGTATTTTTCAGACCTTTTCATGCTCTTCCTATTGTTCACACCGTTTCATACTCCTCATATTTTTCATCTAGATTCATGCTCCTTATATTTTTCATACCTTTACTTGTTCCTCATATTTTTGACACCTATTCATGCTCCTCATATTTTTCTGACCGTTTCATGCTCCTCGTATTTTTCAGTCCGTTTCATGCTCCTCTAATTTTTCACACCTTTTTATGCTCCTCATGTTTTTGACAACTTTTCATGCTCCTAATATTTTTCTGACCTTTTCAGGCTCCTCGTATTTTTCAGACCTTTTCATTCTCTTCATATTTTTCACACCTTTTCATGCTCTTCATAATTTTCACAGCTTTTCATGCTCTTCATAATTTTCACAGCTTTTCATGCTCTTCGTATTTTTCACACCTTTTCATGCTCCTCATATTTTTCACACCTTTTCGTGCTTCTCATATTTTTCACAACTTTTCATGCTCTTCGTATTTTTCAGACCTTTTCGTGCTCTTCATATTTTTCAGACCTTTTCATGCTCCTCGTATTTTTCACACCTTTTCATGCTCTTCATATTTTCACACCTTTTCTATCTCCTCAAATTTTTCAAATTTTTCATGTTCTTCATATTTTTCACACCTTTTCTAGCTCCTCGTATTTTTCAGATCTACTCATGCTCTACCTTTTTTTCAGGCGTTTTCATGCTCCTCGAATTTTTCAGACCTTTTCATGCTCCTCGTATTTTTCACACCTTTTCATGCTCCTCGTATTTTTCACACATTTTCATGCTCCTCGTATTTTTCACACCTTTTTGTGCTCCTCGTATTTTTCACATCTTTTCATGCTCCTCATATTTTTCACAACTTTTCATGATCCTCGTATTTTTCATACCTTTTCGTGCTCCTCCTATTTTTCACACCTTTTCGTGCTCCTCGTATTTTTCAGAATTTTTCATGCTCTTCATATTTTTCACACCTTTTCATGCTCTTCATATTTTTCAGAACTTTTGTGCTCTTCATATTTTTCACACCCTTTCATGCTCCTGGTATATTTCAGACCTTTTCGTGTTCCTCGTATTTTTCACAAATTTTCTAGCTCCTCATATTTTTCAGACCTTTTCATGCTCCTCGTATTTTTCAGACCTTTTCATGCTTCTCGTGTTTATTACAAATTTTCATGCTCCTCAAATTTTTCAGACCATTTCATGCTCCTCGTATTTTCACACCTTTTCATGCTCTTCATATTTTTCACACCTTTTCTGGCTCTTCATATTTTTCACACCTTTTCTAGCTTCTCATATGTTTCAGACCTTTCCATGCTCCTCATATTTTTCAGACCATTTCATTCTTCTCATGTTTTTTACACCTTTTCATGCTCCGCGTATTTTTCAGACCTTTTTATGCTCCTCTTATTTCTCAGACCTTTTCATGCTCCTCGAATTTTGCACATCTTTTCATGCTCCTCGTATTTTTCAGACCTTTACGTGCTCTTCATATATTTCAGACATTTTCATGCTCCTCCTATTTTTCAGACCTTTACATGCTCTTCATATTTTTCACACCTTTTCATGCTCCTCATATTTTTCAGACCTTTTCATGCTCTTCATATTTTTCACACCTTTTCATGCTCCTCATATTTTTCACACCTTTTCATGCTCTTCATATTTTTCATACCGTTTCATGCTGCTTATATTTTTTATACAAATTTATGCCCCTCTTATTTTTCAACCTTTACATGCTACTCATATTTTTGACACCTTTTCATGCTCTTCATATTTTTCACACCGTTTCATGCTCCTCATATTTTTTATACAAATTCATGCTCCTCTTATTTTGCAACCTTTACATGCTACTCGTATTTTTCACACCTTTTCGTGCTCCTTGTATTTTTCACACCTTTTCGTGGTCCTCATATTTTTCAGATCTTTTCGTGCTCTTCATATTTTTCAGACCTTTTCGTGCTCCTCGTATTTTTCAGACCTTTTCGTTCTCCTCGTATTTTTCACACCTTTTCGTGCCCTTCATACTTTTCAGACATTTTCTTGTTCTTCATATTTTTCAAACCTTTTCAGGCTCTTCATATTTTTCAGACCGTTTTATGCTCCTCCAATTTCTCAGACCTTTTCATGCTCCTCAAATTTTTCACTCCTTTTCATGCTCCTCGAATTTTCATGCCTTTTCATGCTCTTCATATTTTTCACACCTTTTCGTGCTCTTCATATTTTTCAGACCTTTTCGGGCTCTTCATATTTTTCAGACCGATTCATACTCCTCTAATTTTTCACACCTTTTCATGCTCCTCGTATTTTTCACACCTTTTCATGCTCCTCGTATTTTTGACACCTTTTCATGCTCCTCGTATTTTTCACACCTTTTCATGCTCCTCATATTTTTCACAACTTTTCATGCTTCTCATATTTTTCACACCTTATCGTGCTCTTCGTATATTTCCGACCTTTTCGTGCTCTTCATATTTTTCAGAACTTTTCATGCTCCTCGTATTTTTCACACCTTTTCATGCTCTTCATATTTTCACACCTTTTCTATCTCCTCAAATTTTTCATGTTCTTCATATTTTTCACACCTTTTCTAGCTCGTCATAGTTTTTAGATCTATTCATGCTCCTCCTATTTTTCAGGCCTTTTCATGCTCCTCGAATTTTTCAGACCTTTTCATGCTCCTCGTATTTTTCACACCTTTTCATGCTCCTCGTATTTTTCACACATTTTCATCCTCCCCGTATTTTTCACACCTTTTTGTGCTCCTGGTATTTTTCACACCTTTTCATGTTCCTCGAATTTTTCAGACCTTTTCATGCTCCTCGTATTTTTGACACCTTTTCATGCTCCTCATATTTTTCTGACCGTTTCATGCTCCTCACATTTTTCACTCTTTTTCATGCTCCTCGAAATTTCATGCCTTTTCTTGCTCTTCATATTTTTCACACCTTTTCGTGCTCTTCATATTTTTCAGACCTTTTTGCGCTCTTCATATTTTTCAGACCGATTCATGCTCCTCTAATTTTTCACACCTTTTCATGTTCCTCATATCTTTCAGTCCTTTTCATGCTCCTCGTATTTTTGACACCTTTTCATGCTCCTCGTATTTGTCACACCTTTTCATGCTCCTTGTATTTTTCACACCTTTTCGTTCTCCTCCTATTTGTCACACCTTTTCGTGCTCTTCATACTTTTCAGACATTTTCTTGTTCTTCATATTTTTCACACCTTTTCAGGCTCTTCATATTTTTCAAACCTTTTCATGCTCCTCGTATTTTTCAGACCTTTTCATGCTCTTCCTATTGTTCACACCGTTTCATACTCCCCATATTTTTCATCCAGATTCATGCTCCTCATATTTTTCATACCTTTACTTGTTCCTCATATTTTTGACAGCTTTTCATGCTCCTCATATTTTTCAGACCGTTTCATGCTCTTCACATTTTCATACCATTTCATACTCCTCATATTTTTGACACCTATTCATGATCCTCATATTTTATTGACCGTTTCATGCTCCTCGTATTTTTCAGTCCGTTTCATGCTCTTCATATTTTCACACCATTTCATACTTCTCATATTTTTGACACCTATTCATGCTCCTCATATTTTTCTGACCGTTTCATGCTTCTCGTATTTTTCAGTCCGTTTCATGCTCCTCTAATTTTTCACACCTTTTCATGCTCCTCATGTTTTTGACAACTTTTCATGCTCCTAAAATTTTTCTGTCCTTTTCAGGCTCCTCGTATTTTTCAGACCTTTTCATTCTCTTCATATTTTTCACACCTTTTCATGCTCTTCGTATTTTTCACACCTTTTCATGCTCTTCATAATTTTCACACTTTTTCATGCTCTTCATAATTTTCACAGCTTTTCATGCTCGTCGTATTTTTCACACCTTTTCATGCTCTTCGTAATTTTCACACCTTTTCATGCTTCTCATATTTTTCACACCTTTTCGTGCTCTTCGTATTTTTCAGACCTTTTCCTGCTCTTCATATTTTTGAGACCTTTCCATGCTCCTCGTATTTTTCACACCTTTTCATGCTCTTCATATTTTCACACCTATTCTATCTCCTCAAATTTTTCAAATTTTTCATGTTCTTCATATTCTTCACACCTTTTCTAGCTCCTCATAGTTTTCATATCTATTCATGCTCCTCCTATTTTTCAGGCCTTTTCATGCTCCTCGAATTTTTCACACATTTTCATGCTCCTCGTATTTTTCACATCTTTTCATGCTCCTCGTATTTTTCACACATTTTCATGCTCCTCGTATTTTTCACACTTTTTCGTGCTCCTCCTATTTTTCACACCTTTTCGTGCTCCTTGTATTTTTCAGAATTTTTCATGCTCTTCATATTTTTCACACCTTTTCATGCTCTTCATAATTTTCAGAACTTTTGTGCTCTTCATATTTTTCACACCCTTTCATGCTCCTCGTATATTTCACACCTTTTCCTGCTCCTCGTATTTTTCACAACTTTTCTAGCTCCTCATATTTTTCACACCTTTTCATGCTCCTCGTATTTTTCAGACCTTTTCATGCTTCTCGTGTTTATTACACCTTTTCATGCTCCTCAAATTTTTCAGGCCGTTTCATGCTCCTCGTATTTTTCACACCTTTTCATATTTTTCACACCTTTTCAGGCTCTTCATATTTTTCACACCTTTTCTAGCTTCTCATATGTTTCAGACCTTTCCATGCTCCTCATATATTTCAGACCATTTCATTCTTCTCATGTTTTTTACACCTTTTCATGCTCCGCGTGTTTTTCAGACCTTTTTATGCTCCTCTTATTTCTCAGACCTTTTCATGCTCCTCCAATTTTGCACTCCTTTTCATGCTCCTCGTATTTTTCAGACCTTTACGTGCTCTTCATATATTTCAGACATGTTCATGCTCCTCGTATTTTTCAGACCTTTACATGCTCTTCATATTTTTCACACCTTTTCATGCTCCTCATATTTTTGACACCTTTTCATGCTCTTCATATTTTTCACACTGTTTCATGCTCCTCATATTTTTTATACAAATTCATGCTCCTCTTATTTTTCAACCTTCACATGCTACTCGTATTTTTCACACCTTTTCCTGCTCCTTGTATTTTTCACACCTTTTCGTGGTCCTCATATTTTTCAGATCTTTTCGTGCTCTTGATATTTTTAACACCTTTTCGTGCTCTTCATATTTTTCAGACCATTTCAAGCTCTTCATATTTTTCAAACTTTTCAGGCTCTTCATGTTTTTCAGACCTTTTCATGCTCCTCGTATTTGTCACACCTTTTCATGCTCCTCGTATTTTTCACACCTTTTCGTTCTCCTCCTATTTTTCACACCTTTTCGTGCTCTTCATACTTTTCAGACATTTTCTTGTTCTTCATATTTTTCACACCTTTTCAGGCTCTTCATATTTTTCAGACCTTTTTATGCTCCTTCAATTTCTCAGACCTTTTCATGCTCCTCGCACTTTTCACTCCTTTTCATGCTCCTCGAATTTTCATGCCTTTTCATGCTCTTCATATTTTTCACACCTTTCGTGCTCTTCATATTTTTCAGACCTTTTCGGGCTCTTCATATTTTGCAGACCGATTCATGCTCCTCTAATTTTTCACACCTTTTCATGCTCCTCATATCTTTCAGACCTTTTCATGCTCCTCATATTTTTCACACCTTTTGATGCTCCTCGTATTTTTGACACCTTTTCATGCTCCTCGTATTTGTCACACCTTTTCATGCTCCTTGTATTTTTCACACCTTTTCGTTCTCCTCCTATTTTTCACACCTTTTCGTGCTCATCATACTTTTCAGACATTTTCTTGGTCTTCATATTTTTCACACCTTTTCAGGCTCTTCATATTTTTCAGACCTATTTATGCTCCTCCAATTTCTCAGACCTTTTCATGCTCCTCTCATTTTTCACTCCTTTTCATGCTCCTCGAATTTTCATGCCTTTTCATGCTCTTCATATTTTTCACACCTTTTCGAGCTCTTCATATTTTTCAACCTTTTCGGGCTCTTCATATTTTTCAGACCGATTCATGCTCCTCTAATTTTTCACACCTTTTCATGCTACTCATATCTTTCAGACCTTTTCATGCTCCTCGTATTTTTCACACCTTTTCATGTTCCTCGTATTTGTCACACCTTTTCATGCTCCTCGTATTTGTCACACCTTTTCATACTCCTCGTATTTTTCACACCTTTTCGTTCTCCTCCTATTTGTCACACATTTCCGTGCTCTTCATACTTTTCAGACATTTTCTTGTTCTTCATATTTTTCAGACCTTTTCATGCTCCTCGTATTTTTCAGACCTTTTCATGCTCTTCCTATTGTTCACACCGTTTCATACTCCTCATATTTTTCATCCAGATTCATGCTCCTCATATTTTTCATACCTTTACTTGTTCCTCATATTTTTGACACCTTTTCATGCTCCTCATATTTTTGACACCTTTTCATGCTCTTCATATTTTTCACACTTTTCATTCTCCTCATATTTTTGACACCTGTTCATGCTCTACATATTTTTCAAACCTTTTCATGTGCCTCGTATTTTTAAGACGTTTTCGTGCTCCTCGTATTTTTCAGACCTTTTCATGCTCTTCGTATTTGTCACACCTTTTCATGCTCTTCTTATTTTCCACACTTTTACATGCTCTGCACGTTTTTCACACCCTTTATGCTCTTCTTATTTTTCACATTTTTTCATGTTCTTCATATTTTTCACACCTTTTCATGCTCTTCATATTTTTTCAGACCTTTTCATGCTTTTTATATTTTTCACAGCTTTTCATGCTCTTCTTGTTTTTCACACCTTTTCATGCTCCTAGTATTTTTCACACCTTTTCATGCTCTTGGTATTTTTCACAACTTTTCATGCTCTTCGTATTTTTCACATCTTTTCATGCTCTTTGAATTTTTCATACATTTTCATGCTCTTCATATTCCTCAGACCTTTTCATTCTCTTGATATTTTTCACACCTTTTCATGCCCTTCCTGTTTTTCACATCTTTCATGCTCTTCATATTTTTCAGACCTTTTCATGCTCTTGATATTTTTCACACCTTTGCATGCCCTTCGTGTTTTTCTCACATTTCATGCTCTTCATATTTTTTACACCTTTTCATGCTCCTCATATTTTTCACACCTTTTCATTTTCTTCATATTTTTCACATCGTTTCATGCTCCTCATATTTTTTATACAAATTCATGCTCCTCTTATTTTTCAACCTTTCCATGCTACTCATATTTTTGACACCGTTTCATGCTCTTCATATTTTTGACACCTTTTCATGCTCCCCATATTTTTGACACTTTTTCATGCTCTACATATTTTTCAGACCTTTTCATGCTCGTCGTATTTTTCAGACGTCTTCATCTCCTCGTATTTTTCAAACCGTTTCATGCTCCTCGTATTTTTCACAACTTTACATGCTCTTTGTATTTGTCACACCTTTTCAAGCTCTTCGTATTTTTCACATCTTTTCATGCTCTTCGTGTTTTTCACACCTCCTCAGGCTCTTCGTATTTTTCACACCTTTTCATGCTCTTCATATTTTTGACACGTTTTCATGCTTTTCATATTTTTCAGACCTTTTCATGCTCTTGATATTTTTCACAGCTTTCCATGCTCTTTGTGTTTTTCACTCCATTTCATGATCTCGTATTTTTCTGAGTGTTTCATGCTCCTCATATTTTTCACACCTTTTCATGCTCTTCATATTTTTCACACCGTTTCATCCTCCTCTAATTTTTCATACAGTTTCATGCTCCTCATATTTTTCACACCTTTACATGCTTCTCATATTGTCGACACCTTTCAATGCTCCTCATATTTTTGACACCTTATCATGCTCTTCATATTTTTCAGACCTTTTCATGCTTTTGATAATTTTCACACCTTTTCCTGCTCCTCGTATTTTTCAGAGCTTTTCATGCTCCTCGTATTTTTCAGACCTTTAAATGGTCCTCTTAATTTTCAGATCTTTTCATGCTCCTCATTTTTTCACACCATTTCATGCTCCTCTTATTTTTCACACCGTTTCATGCTCTTCGTATTTTACACACCTTTTCATGCTCCTCAAATATTTCACACCTTTTCATGCTCCTCGTATTTTTAAGACGTTTTCATACTCCTCATAATTTTCACACCTTTTCATGCTCTTCATATTTTTCACACCGTTTTATGCTCCTCATATTTTTCATACAGATTCATGCTCCTCATATTTTTCACACCTTTACAAGCTCCTCATATTTTTGACACCTTTTTATTCTCTTCATATTTTTCACACCTTTTCATTCTCCTCATATTTTTTCACCTGTTCATGCTCTACATATTTTTCAGACCTTTTCATGCGCCTCGTATTTTTAAGACGTTTTCATGCTCCTCGTATTTTTCAAACCTTTTCATGCTCCTCTTACTTTTCACACTTTTTCATGCTATTCATATTTTTCACACCTTTTCATGCTCCTCGCATTTTCCACAACTTTTCATGCTCCTCATATATTTCACACCTTTTCATGCTTCTCGTATTTTTCAGTCCTCTTCATGCTCTTCGTATTTTTCACACCTTTTCATACTCTTTGCATTTTTCACAACTTTCATGCTCCTCATATTTTTCAGACAGTTTCATGCTCCTCAAATTTTTTGGACCGTTTCATGCTCCTCGTATTTTTCAGATCTTTTCATGCTCCTCGTATTTTCCACACCTTTTCATGCTGTTCATATTATTCACACCTTTTCATGCTTTTCATATTTTCAGACCTTTTCATGCTATTGATATTTTTCCAAACTTTTCATGCTCTTTGTGTTTTTCACAGTGTTTCATGATCTTCCTATTTTTCACACGTCTTAATGCTGCTCTTATTTTTCACACCTTATCTTGCTCTTCATATTTTTCACACAATTTCATGCTCCTAATATTTTTAACACCTTTTCATGCTTCTCATATTTTTCAGACCTTTTCATGGTCCTCCTATATTTCAGAACTTTTCATGCTCCTCATTTTTTTCAGACCGTTTCATGCTCCTCATATTTTTCACACCTTATCATGCTCTTCATCTTTTTCACACCATTTCATGCTCATAATATTTTCAACACCTTTTCATGCTCCTCATATTATTCAGACCTTTTCATGCTCCTCGTATTTTTCACACCTTTTCATTCTCCTCCAATTTTTCACACCTTTTCGTGCTCTTCATAATTTTCAGACATTTTCTTATTCTTCATATTTTTCACACCTTTTCAGGCTCTTCATATTTTTCAGACCTTTTCATGCTCCTCGTATTTTTCAGACCTTTTCATGCTCTTCATATTTTTCACACCTTTTCAGGCCCT
This sequence comes from Cervus canadensis, assembly GCF_019320065.1. NCBI lineage: Eukaryota > Metazoa > Chordata > Mammalia > Artiodactyla > Cervidae > Cervus > Cervus canadensis. The sequence continues at coordinate 69,075,326 of NC_057399.1, read as the reverse complement.
TCATGTTTTTCAGACCTTTTCATGCTCTTCATATATTTCAAACCATTTCATGCTCCTTGTATTTTTCACACCTCTTCATGCTCCTCGTATTTTTCACACCTTTTCATGCTCTTCATATTTTTCACACCTTTTCAGGCTCTTCATATTTTTCACCTTTCCATGCTCCTCATATATTTCAGACCATTTCATTCTTCTCATGTTTTTTTCACCTTTTCATGCTCCGCGTATTTTTCAGACCTTTTTATGCTCCTCTTATTTCTCAGACCTTTTCATGCTCCTCGAATTTTGCACTCCTTTTCATGCTCCTCGTATTTTTCAGACCTTTACGTGCTCTTCATATATTTCAGACATGTTCATGCTCCTCGTATTTTTCAGACCTTTACATGCTCTTCATATTTTTCACACCTTTTCATGCTCCTCATATTTTTGACACCTTTCATGCTCTTCATATTTTTCACACCATTTCATGCTCCTCATATTTTTCATATAAATTCATGCTCCTCTTATTTTTCAACCTTCACATGCTACTCGTATTTTTCACACCTTTTCGTGCTCCTTGTATTTTTCACACCTTTTCGTGGTCCTCATATTTTTCAGATCTTTTCGTGCTCTTGATATTTTTAACACCTTTTCGTGCTCTTCATATTTTTCAGACCATTTCAAGCTCTTCATATTTTTCAAACTTTTCAGGCTCTTCATGTTTCTCAGACCTTTTCATGCTCCTCGTAGTTGTCACACCTTTTCATGTTCCTCGTATTTTTCACACCTTTTCGTTCTCCTCCTATTTTTCACACCTTTTCGTGCTCTTCAAACTTTTCAGACATTTTCTTGTTCTTCATATTTTTCACACCTTTTCAGGCTCTTCATATTTTTCAGACCTTTTTATGCTCCTCCAATTTCTCAGACCTTTTCATGCTCCTCGCATTTTTCACTCCTTTTCATGCTCCTCGAATTTTCATGCCTTTTCATGCTCTTCATATTTTTCACACCTTTTCGTGCTCTTCATATTTTTCAGACCTTTTCGGGCTCTTCATATTTTGCAGACCGATTCATGCTCCTCTAATTTTTCACACCTTTTCATGCTCCTCATATCTTTCAGACCTTTTCATGCTCCTCGTATTTTTCACACCTTTTCATGCTCCTCGTATTTTTGACACCTTTTCATGCTCCTCCTATTTGTCACACCTTTTCGTGCTCTTCATACTTTTCAGACATTTTCTTGTTCTTCATATTTTTCACACCTTTTCAGGCTCTTCATATTTTTCAGACCTATTTATGCTCCTCCAATTTCTCAGACCTTTTCATGCTCCTCTCATTTTTCACTCCTTTTCATGCTCCTCGAATTTTCATGCCTTTTCATGCTCTTCATATTTTTCACACCTTTTCGTGCTCTTCATATTTTTCAGACCTTTTCGGGCTCTTCATATTTTTCAGACCGATTCATGCTCCTCTAATTTTTCACACCTTTTCATGTTCCTCATATCTTTCAGACCTTTTCATGCTCCTCGTATTTTTCACACCTTTTCATGCTCCTCGTATTTGTCACACCTTTTCATGCTCCTCGTATTTGTCACACCTTTTCATGCTCCTCGTATGTTTCACACCTTTTCTTTCTCCTCCTATTTGTCACACCTTTTTGTGCTCTTCATACTTTTCAGACATTTTCTTGTTCTTCATATTTTTCACACCTTTTCATGCTCTTCATATTTTTCAGACCTTTTCATGCTCCTCGTATTTTTCAGACCTTTTCATGCTCTTCCTATTGTTCACACCGTTTCATACTCCTCATATTTTTCATCCAGATTCATGCTCCTCATATTTTTCATACCTTTACTTGTTCCTCAATTTTTGACACCTATTCATGCTCCTCATATTTTTCTGACCGTTTCATGCTCCTCGTATTTTTCAGTCCGTTTCATGCTCCTCTAATTTTTTACACCTTTTCATGCTCCTCATGTTTTTGACAACTTTTCATGCTCCTAATATTTTTCTGACCTTTTCAGGCTCCTCGTATTTTTCAGACCTTTTCATTCTCTTCATATTTTTCACACCTTTTCATGCTCTTCGTATTTTTCACAGCTTTTCATGCTCTTCATATTTTTCACACCTTTTCGGGCTCTTCATATTTTTTACGCCTTTTCATGCTCTTCATAATTTTCAGAACTTTTGTGCTCTTCATATTTTTCACACCCTTTCATGCTCCTCATATATTTCACACCTTTTCGTGCTCCTCGTATTTTTCACAACTTTTCTAGCTCCTCATATTTTTCAGACCTTTTCATGCTCCTCGTATTTTTCAGACCTTTTCATGCTTCTCGTGTTTATTACACCTATTCATGCTCCTCAAATTTTTCAGACCGTTTCATGCTCTTCATATTTTCACACCATTTCATACTCCTAATATTTTTGACACCTATTCATGCTCCTCGTATTTTTCTGACCGTTTCATGCTCCTCGTATTTTTCAGTCCGTTTCAAGCTCTTCATATTTTCACACCATTTCATACTTCTCATATTTTTGACACCTTTTCATGCTCCTCATATTTTTCTGACCGTTTCATGCTCCTCGTATTTTTCAGTCCGTTTCATGCTCCTCTAATTTTTCACACCTTTTCATGCTCCTCATGTTTTTGACAACTTTTCATGCTCCTAATATTTTTCTGACCTTTTCAGGCTCCTCGTATTTTTCAGACCTTTTCATTCTCTTCATATTTTTCACACCTTTTCACGCTCTTCGTATTTTTCACACCTTTTCATGCTCTTCATAATTTTCACACTTTTTCATGCTCTTCCTAATTTTTACAGCTTTTCATGCTCGTCGTATTTTTCACACCTTTTCATGCTCCTCATCATTTTCACACCTTTTCGTGCTTCTCATATTTTTCACACCTTTTCGTGCTCTTCGTATTTTTGAGACCTTTTCATGCTCCTCGTATTTATCACACCAATTCATGCTCTTCATATTTTCACACCTTTTCTATCTCCTCAAATTTTTCAAATTTTTCATGTTCTTCATATTCTTCACACCTTTTCTAGCTCCTCATATTTTTCAGATCTATTCATGCTCCTCCTATTTTTCAGGCCTTTTCATGCTCCTAGAATTTTTCAGACCTTTTCATGCTCCTCGTATTTTTCACACCTTTTCATGCTCCTCGTATTTTTCACACTTTTTCATGCTCCTCGTATTTTTCACACCTTTTCGTGCTCCTCCTATTTTTCACACCTTTTCGTTCTCCTCGTATTTTTCAGAATTTTTCATGCTCTTCATATTTTTCACACCTTTTCATGCTCTTCATATTTTTCAGAACTTTTGTGCTCTTCATATTTTTCACACCCTTTCATGCTCCTCGTATATTTCAGACCTTTTCGTGCTCCTCGTATTTTTCACAACTTTTGTAACTCCTCATATTTTTCAGACCTTTTCATGCTCCTCGTATTTTTCAGACCTTTTCATGCTTCTCGTGTTTATTACACATTTTCATGCTCCTCAAATTTTTCAGACCGTTGCATGCTCCTCGTATTTTTCACACCTCTTCATGCTCCTCGTATTTTTCACAACTTTTCATGCTCTTCATATTTTTCACACCTTTTCAGGCTCTTCATATTTTTCACACCTTTTCTAGCTCCTCATATGTTTCAGACCTTTCCATGCTCCTCATATTTTTCAGACCATTTCATTCTTCTCATGTTTTTTACACCTTTTCATGCTCCGCGTATTTTTCAGACCTTTTTATGCTCCTCTTATTTCTCAGACCTTTTCATGCTCCTCGAATTTTGCACTCCTTTTCATGCTCCTCGTATTTTTCAGACCTTTACATGCTCTTCATATTTTTCACACCTTTTCATGTTCCTCATATTTTTGACACCTTTTCATTCTCTTCATATTTTTCACACCGTTTCATGCTCCTCATATTTTTTATACAAATTCATGCTCCTCTTATTTTTCAACCTTTACATCCTACTCGTATTTTTCACACCTTTTCGTGCTCCTTGTATTTTTCACACCTTTTCGTGGTCCTCATATTTTTCAGATCTTTTCGTGCTCTTGATATTTTTAACACCTTTTCGTGCTCTTCATATTTTTCAGACCATTTCAAGCTCTTCATATTTTTCAAACTTTTCAGGCTCTTCATGTTTTTCAGACCTTTTCATGCTCCTGGTATTTGTCACACCTTTTCATGTTCCTCGTATTTTTCACACCTTTTCGTGCTCCTCCTATTTTTCACACCTTTTCGTGCTCCTCGTATTTTTCAGAATTTTTCATGCTCTTCATATTTTTCACACCTTTTCAGGCTCTTCATATTTTTTACACCCTTTCATGCTCCTCGTATATTTCAGACCTTTTCGTGCTCCTCGTATTTTTCACAACTTTTCGAGCTCCTCGTATTTTTCACACCTTTTCAGGCTCCTCGTATTTTTCACACGTTTTCGTGTTCCTCCTATTTTTCACACTTTTTCTTCCTCGTTGTAATTTTCACACCTTTGCATGCTCCCCGTATTTTTCACAACTTTTCATGCTCCTCGTATATTCCACAGCTTTTCGTGCTCCTCGTAAATTTCAGACCTTTTTGTGCTCTTCATATTATTCACACATTTTCGTGCTCTTCATGTTTCTCAGACCTTTTCATGCTCTTCATATTTTTCACACGTTTTCATGCTCCTCGTCTTTTTCAAACCTTTTCGTGCTCCTCTTATTTTCACACCTTTTCGTGCTCTTCATATTTTTCACACCTTTTCATGCTCCTCGTATTTTTCACGCCTTTTCATGCTCCTCGTATTTATCAGACCTTTTCATGCTCCTCCTATTTTTCATACCATTTCATGTTCCTCGTATTTTTCACACCGTTTCATGCTCCTCGTATTTTTCACACCTCTTCATGCTCCTCGTATTTTTCACACCTTTTCATGTTCCTCGTATTTTTCACAACATTTCATGGTCTTCATATTTTTCACACCTTTTCAGGCTCTTCATATTTTTCAGACCTTTTCTAGCTCCTCATATTTTTCAGACCTTTTCATGCTCCTCGTATTTTTCAGACCTTTTCATGGTCCTCCTATATTTCAGAACTCTTCTAGCTCCTCATTTTTTTCAGACCGTTTCATGCTCCTCATATTTTTCACACCTTTTCATGCTCCTCATATTTTTCACACCTTTTTATGCTCCTCATATTTTCACACCATTTCATACTCCTCATATTTTTCATCCAGATACATGCTTCTCATATTTTTCATACCTTTACATGCTCCTCATATTTTTGACACCTTTTCATGCTCCTCATATTTTTCAGACCATTACATGCTCTTCATATTTTCCCACCGTTTCATACTCCTCATATTTTTGACACCTATTCATGCTCCTCATATTTTTCTGACCGTTTCATGCTCCTCGTATGTTTCAGTCCGTTTCATGCTCCTCTAATTTTTCAAACCTTTTCATGCTCCTCATGTTTTTGACAACTTTTCATGCTCCTAATATTTTTCTGACCTTTTCAGGCTCCTCATATTTTTCAGACCTTTTCATTCTCTTCATATTTTTCACACCTTTTCATGCTCTTTGTATTTTTCACACCTTTTCATGCTCTTCATAATTTTCACACTTTTTCATGCTCTTCGTAATTTTCACAGCTTTTCATGCTCTTCGTATTTTTCACACCTTTTCATGCTCCTCGTATTTTTCACGTCTTTTCATGCTCCTCGTATTTTTCACACCTTTTCATGTTCCTCGTATTTTTCACACCTTTTCATGGTCTTCATATTTTTCACACCTTTTCATGCTCCTCGTATTTTTCACGTCTTTTCATTCTTCTCATATTTTTCATACCATTTCATGCTCCTCGTATTTTTCACACCTTTTCATGCTCCTCGTATTTTTCACACCTCTTCATGCTCCTCGTATTTTTCACACCTTTTCATGTTCCTCGTATTTTTCACACCTTTTCATGGTCTTCATATTTTTCACACCTTTTCAGGCTCTTCATATTTTTCAGACCTTTTCTAGCTCCTCATATTTTTCAGACCTTTTCTTGCTCCTCGTATGTTTCAGACCTTTTCATGCTTCTCGTGTTTATTGCACCTTTTCATGCTCCGCATAATTTTCAGACCGTTTTATGCTCCTCTTATTTCTCAGACCTTTTCATGATCCTCGTATTTTTCACAACTTCTCATGCTCTTCGTATTTTTCACAACTTTTCATGCTCCTCATTTTTTTCAGACCGTTTCATGCTCCTCATATTTTTCAGACAGTTTCATGCTCCTCATATTTTTCAGACCGTTTCATGCTCCTCATATTTTTCAGACCTTTTCATGGTCCTCATATATTTCAGAACTTTTCAAGCTCCTCAATTTTTTCAGACCGTTTCATGCTCCTCATATTTTTCACACCTTTTCATGCTCCTCATATTTTTCACACCTTTTCATGCTCCTTGTATTTTCACACCGTTTCATACTCCTCATATTTTTCATCCAGATACATGCTTCTCATATTTTTCATACCTTTACATGCTCCTCATATTTTTGACACCTTTTCATGCTCCTCATATTTTTCAGACCGTTTCATGGTCTTCATATTTTCACACCGTTTCATACTCCTCATATTTTTGACACCTATTCATGCTCCTCATATTTTTCTGACCATTTCATGCTCCTCGTATTTTTCAGTCCGTTTCATGCTCCTCTAATTTTTCACACCTTTTGATGCTCGTCATATTTTTGACAACTTTTCATGCTCCTAATATTTTTCTGACCTTTTCAGGCTCCTCGTATTTTTCAGACCATTTCATTCTCTTTTTAGTTTTTCACACCTTTTCATGCTCTTCGTATTTTTCACACCTTTTCATGCTCCTCATATTTTTCACACCCTTTCATGCTCTTCATAATTTTCAGAACTTTTGTGCTCTTCATATTTTTCACACCCTTTCATGCTCCTCGTATATTTCACACCTTTTCGTGCTCCTCGTATTTTTCACAACTTTTCTAGCTCCTCATATTTTTCAGACCTTTTCATGCTCCTCGTATTTTTCAGACCTTTTCATGCTTCTCGTGTTTATTACACCTATTCATGCTCCTCATATTTTTCACACCTTTTCATGCTCCTCGTATTTGTCACACCTTTTCATGCTCCTCGTATTTTTCACACCTTTTCTTTCTCCTCCTATTTGTCACACCTTTTTGTGCTCTTCATACTTTTCAGACATTTTCTTGTTCTTCATATTTTCACACCTTTTCAGGCTCTTCATATTTTTCAGACCTTTTCATGCTCCTCGTATTTTTCAGACCTTTTCATGCTCTTCCTATTGTTCACACCGTTTCATACTCCTCATATTTTTCATCCAGATTCATGCTCCTCATATTTTTCATACCTTTACTTGTTCCTCAATTTTTGACACCTATTCATGCTCCTCATATTTTTCTGACCGTTTCATGCTCCTCGTATTTTTCAGTCCGTTTCATGCTCCTCTAATTTTCAAACCTTTTCATGCTCCTCATGTTTTTGACAGCTTTTCATGCTCCTAATATTTTTCTGACCTTCTCAGGCTCCTCGTATTTTTCAGACCTTTTCATTCTCTTCATATTTTTCACACCTTTTCATGCTCTTCGTATTTTTCACAGCTTTTCATGCTCTTCATATTTTTCACACCTTTTCGGGCTCTTCATATTTTTTATGCCTTTTCATGCTCTTCATAATTTTCAGAACTTTTGTGCTCTTCATATTTTTCACACCCTTTCATGCTCCTCGTATATTTCACACCTTTTCCTGCTCCTCGTATTTTTCACAACTTTTCTAGCTCCTCATATTTTTCACACCTTTTCATGCTCCTCGTATTTTTCAGACCTTTTCATGCTTCTCGTGTTTATTACACCTTTTCATGCTCCTCAAATTTTTCAGGCCGTTTCATGCTCCTCGTATTTTTCACACCTTTTCATATTTTTCACACCTTTTCAGGCTCTTCATATTTTTCACACCTTTTCTAGCTTCTCATATGTTTCAGACCTTTCCATGCTCCTCATATATTTCAGACCATTTCATTCTTCTCATGTTTTTTACACCTTTTCATGCTCCGCGTATTTTTCAGACCTTTTTATGCTCCTCTTATTTCTCAGACCTTTTCATGCTCCTCGAATTTTGCACTCCTTTTCATGCTCCTCGTATTTTTCAGACCTTTATGTGCTCTTCATATATTTCAGACATGTTCATGCTCCTCGTATTTTTCAGACCTTTACATGCTCTTCATATTTTTCACACCTTTTCATATTCCTCATATTTTTGACACCTTTCATGCTCTTCATATTTTTCACACCGTTTCATGCTCCTCATATTTTTATACAAATTCATGCTCCTCTTATTTTTCAACCTTTACATGCTACTCGTATTTTTCACACCTTTTCGTGCTCCTTGTATTTTTCACACCTTTTCGTGGTCCTCATATTTTTCAGATCTTTTCGTGCTCTTGATATTTTTAACACCTTTTCGTGCTCTTCATATTTTTCAGACCATTTCAAGCTCTTCATATTTTTCAAACTTTTCAGGCTCTTCATGTTTTTCAGACCTTTTCATGCTCCTCGTATTTGTCACACCTTTTCATGCTCCTCCTATTTTTCACACCTTTTCGTGCTCTTCATACTTTTCAGACATTTTCTTGGTCTTCATATTTTTCACACCTTTTCAGGCTCTTCATATTTTTCAGACCTTTTTATGCTCCTCCAATTTCTCAGACCTTTTCATGCTCCTCGCACTTTTCACTCCTTTTCATGTTCCTCGAATTTTCATGCCTTTTCATGCTCTTCATATTTTTCACACCTTTTCGGGCTCTTCATATTTTTCAGACCTTTTCGGGCTCTTCATATTTTGCAGACCGATTCATGCTCCTCTAATTTTTCACACCTTTTCATGCTCCTCATATCTTTCAGACCTTTTCATGCTCCTCGTATTTTTCACACCTTTTGATGCTCCTCGTATTTTTGACACCTTTTCATGCTCCTCGTATTTGTCACACCTTTTCATGCTCCTCCTATTTTTCACACCTTTTCGTGCTCTTCATACTTTTCAGACATTTTCTTGGTCTTCATATTTTTCACACCTTTTCAGGCTCTTCATATTTTTCAGACCTATTTATGCTCCTCCAATTTCTCAGACCTTTTCATGCTCCTCGCATTTTTCACTCCTTTTCATGCTCCTCGAATTTTCATGCCTTTTCATGCTCTTCATATTTTTCACACCTTTTCGTGCTCTTCATATGTTTCAGACCTTTTCGGGCTCTTCATATTTTTCAGACCGATTCATGCTCCTCTAATTTTTCACACCTTTTCATGTTCCTCATATCTTTCAGACCTTTTCATGCTCCTCGTATTTGTCACACCTTTTCATGCTCCTCGTATTTGTCACACCTTTTCATGCTCCTCGTATTTGTCACACCTTTTCATGCTCCTCGTATTTTTCACACCTTTTCTTTCTCCTCCTATTTGTCACACCTTTTTGTGCTCTTCATACTTTTCAGACATTTTCTTGTTCTTCATATTTTTCACACCTTTTCAGGCTCTTCATATTTTTCAGACCTTTTCATGCTCCTCTTATTTTTCAGACCTTTTCATGCTCTTCCTATTGTTCACACCGTTTCATACTCCTCATATTTTTCATCCAGATTCATGCTCCTCATATTTTTCATACCTTTACTTGTTCCTCATATTTTTGACACCTTTTCATGCTCCTCATATTTTTCAGACCGTTTCATGCTCCTCGTATTTTTCAGTCCGTTTCATGCTCCTCTAATTTTTGACACCTGTTCTCTGCCTACTTATTTTTCAAACCTTTTCATGTCCTCGATATTTTTAAGACGTTTTCATGCTCCTCGTATTTTTCAGACCTTTTCATGCTCCTCGTACTTTTCACACTTTTTCATGCTATTCATATTTTTCACACCTTTTCATGTCCTCGTATTTTTCACAACTGTTCATGCTCCTGGTATTTTTCACAACTTTTCATGCTCTTCGTATTTGTCACACCTTTTCATGCTCTTCTTATTTTCCACACTTTTACATGCTCTGCATGGTTTTCACACCTTTTATGCTCTTTCTATTTTTCACATTTTTTCATGCTCTTCATATTTTTCACACCTTTTCATGTGTGAAAAACACGAAGAGCATGAAAATGTGTGAAAATTAACAAAAGCATGAAAAGGTCTGAAAAATATGAAGAGCATGATAAGGTGTCAAAAATATGAGGAGCATTAAAAGGTGTCGATAATATGAGAAGCATGTAAAGGTGTGAAAAATATGAGGAGCATGAAACTGTATGAAAAATTAGAGGAGGATGAAACGGTGTGAAAAATATGAAGAGCATGAAAAGGTGTGAAAAATATGAGGACCATGAAAAGATGTGAAAAATACGAAGAGCATGAAAAGTTGTGAAAAATACCAGGAGCATGAAAAGGTGTGAAAAATACTAGGAGCATGAAAAGGTGTGAAAAACACGAAGAGCATGAAAATCTGTGAAAAATATAAAAAGCATGAAAAGGTCTGAAAAATATGAAGAGCATGAAAAGGTGTGAAAAACATGCAGAGCATGAAAAGCTGTGAAAAATATAAAAGGCATGAAAAGGTCTGAAAAGTATGAAGAGCATTAAAAGGTGTGAAAAATATGAAGAGCATGAAAAAAGGTGAAAAATAAGAAGAGCATGAAAGGGTGTGAAAAACATGCAGAGCATGTAAAAGTGTGGAAAATTAGAAGAGCATGAAAAGGTGTGACAAATACGAAGAGCATGAAAAGTTGTGAAAAATTCGAGGAGCATGAAAGATTGTGAAAAAAACGAGGAGCATGAAAAAGTGTGAAAAACATGAAGAGCATGAAAAAGGTGTGAAAAGTACGAGGAGCATGAAAAGGTCTAAAAAATATGAGGAGCATGAAAACGTCTTAAAAATATGAGGCACATGAAAAGGTTTGAAAAATATGTAGAGCATGAACAGGTGTCAAAAATATGAGGAGAATGAAAAGTGTGAAAAATATGAAGAGCATGAAAAGGTGTGAAAAATATGAGGAGTATGAAAACGTCTTAAAAATACGAGGAGCATGAAAGGTCTGAAAAATATGTGGAGCATGAAAAGGTGTCAAAAATATGAGGAGAATGAAAAGGTGTGTAAAATATGAAGAGCATGAAAAGGTGTCAAAAATATGAGGAACATGTAAAGGTGTGAAAAATATGAGGAGCATGAATCTGTATGAAAAATATGAGGAGGATGAAACGGTGTGAAAAATATGAATATCATGAAAAGGTGTGAAAAATATGAGGAGTTTGATAAGGTCTGAAAAATACGAGAGCATGAAAACGTGTGAAAAACACGAAGAGCATGAAAATGTGTGAAAAAAAAGAACAGCCTGAAAAGGTGTGAAAAACACGAAGAGCATGAAAAGGTCCGAAAAAAACGAACAGCTTGAAAAGGTGTGACAAATACAAACAGCATGAAAAGTTCTGAAAAATACGAGGAGCATGAAAAGGTGTGAAAAATACGAGGAGCATGAAAAGGTCTGAAAAATACGAGGAGCATGAAAGGGTCTGAAAAATACGAGGAGCATGAAAGGGTCTGAAAAATACGAGGAGCATGAAATGGTCTGAAATACACGAGGGGCATGAAAATGTCTGAAAAATATGAAGAGCATGAAAAGGTGTCAAAAATATGAGGAGCATGAAAAGGTGTGAAAAATATGAAGAGCATGAAAAGGTGTCAAAAATATGAGGAGCATGTAAAGGTGTGAAAAAAAGGAAGAGCATGAATCTGTATGAAAAATATGAGGAGCATGAAACGGTGTGAAAAATAGGAAGAGCATGAAAAGTTGTCGAAAATATGAGGAGCATGAAACGGTGTGAAAAATGTGAAGAGCATGAAAAGGTGTCAAAAATAAGAGGAGCATGAAAAGGTCTGAAAAACATGAAAAACATTAAAAGATGTCAAAAATATGAGGAGCATGAAAAGGTGTGAAAAATATGAGGAGCATGAAAAGGTGTGAAAAATATGAAGAGCTTCAAAAGATTTCAAAAATATGAGGAGCATGAAAAGTTGTGAAAAATATGAAGATCATGAAAAGGTGTGAAAAATATCTAGACCATGAAACGGTCAGAAAAATATGAGGAGCATGAATAGGTGTCAAAAATATGAGGAGTATGAAACGGTGTGAAAATATGAAGAGCATGAAACGGTCTGAAAAATATGAGGAGCACGAAAAGGTATTAAAAATATGAGGAGCATGTAAAGGTATGAAAAATATGAGAAGCATGTATCTGGATGAAAAATATGAGAAGTATGTAACGGTGTGAAAATACGAGGAGCATGAAACGGTCAGAAAAATATGAGGAGCACGAATAGGTGTCAAAAATATGAGGAGTATGAAACGGTGTGAAAATATGAAGAGCATGTAAGGTCTGAAAAATATGAGGAGCATGAAAAGGTGTCAAAAATATAAGGAGCATGTAAAGGTATGAAAAATATGAGAAGCATGTATCTGGATGAAAAATATGAGGAGTATGAAATGGTGTGAAAATACGAGGAGCATAAAAAGGTGTGAAAAATATGAGGAGCATGAAAAGGTGTGAAAAATACGAAGAGCATGAAAAGTTGTGAAAAATACCAGGAGCATGAAAAGCTGTGAAAAATACTCGGAGCATGAAAAGGTGTGCAAAGTACGAGGAGCATTAAAATGCCTGAAAATTATGAATAGCATGAAAAAGTGTGAAAAGTACGAGGAGCATGAAAAAGTCTGAAAATTACGAGGAGCATGAAAAAATGTGAAAAATAAGAACAGCACCTATTTTTCACACCTTTACTTCCTCCTTGTAATTTTCACACCTTTTCATGCTCCTCGTATTTTTCACAACTTTTCATGCTCCTCGTATATTCCACAGCTTTCCGTGCTCCTCGTAAATTTCTAACCTTTTCTTCCTCTTCATATTATTCACACATTTTCGTGCTCTTCATGTTTCTCAGACCTTTTCATGCTCTTCATATTTTGCACACCTTTTCATGCTCCTCGTATTTTTCACAACTTTTCATGCTCCTCGTATTTTTAACACCTTTTCGTGCTTCTCTTATTGTCACACCTTTTCGTGCTCTTCATATTTTTTCATTGCACTTCATGCTCCTCGTAAATTTTATCAGACCTTTCATGCCTCCTCGATATTTTTCATTACCATTCATGTTACCGTATTTTTCACAACCTTTCAATGCTCCTTCGCTTATTTTTCACACCTCTTCAGTGCGCCTCGCGTATTATTCACCACCTTTCATGTTCCTCATGATTTTTCACAAACTTTATCATTGGTCTTTCATATTTTCAAGCCTTATTCAGGCTCTTCAAATTCAGACCTTTTCTTAGCTCCCTCATATTTAGACCTTTTCATGCTCCTCATATTTTTCAGACCTTTTCATGGTCCTCCTATATTTCAGAACTTTTCATGCTCCTCATTTTTTTCAGACCGTTTCATGCTCCTCATATTTTTCACACCTTTTCATGCTCCTCATATTTTTCACACCTTTTTATGCTCCTCATATTTTCACACCATTTCATACTCCTCATATTTTTCATCCAGATACATGCTTCTCATATTTTTCATACCTTTACATGCTCCTTATATTTTTGACACCTTTTCATGCTCCTCATATTTTTCAGACCTTACATGCTCTTCATATTTTCACACCGTTTCATACTCCTCATATTTTTGACACCTATTCGTGCTCCTCATATTTTTCTGACCGTTTCATGCTCCTCGTATTTTCACACCGTTACATACTTCTCATATTTTTCATCCAGATACATGCTTCTCATATTTTTCATACCTTTACATGCTCCTCATATTTTTAATACCTTTTCGTGCTCCTCATATTTTTCAGACCGTTTCATGCTCTTCATATTTTCACACCGTTTCATACTCCTCATATTTTTGACACCTATTCATGCTCCTCATATTTTTCTGACCGTTTCATGCTCTAGATATTTTTCACACCTTTTCATGGTCTTCATATTTTTCACAACTTTTCATGCTCCTCATATTTTTGAAATCTTTTGAAGCTCTTCATATTTTTCACACCTTTTCATGCTCCTCATATTTTTCACACCTTTTCATGCTCCTCATATTTTTGACATCTTTTAATGTTTTTCATGTTTTTCAGACCTTTTCATGCTCCTCTTATTTTTGACACCTTTTCATGCTCTTCACATTTTTCACACCGTTTCATGCTCCTCATATTTTCGACAACTTTTCATGCTCTTCCTATTTTTCACACCGTTTCATGCTCCTCATATTTTTCATACAGATTCATGCTCTTCCTATTTTTCACACCTTTAAATGCTCCTCATATTTTTGACACCTTTTCATGCTCTTCATATTTTTCACACCTTTTCATGCTCCTCATATTTTTGACACCTTTTCATGCTCTTCATATTTTTCAGACATTTTCATGCCCCTCGTGTATTTCAGACCATTTCATGCTCCTCGTATTTTTCAGACCCTTTCATGCTCCTCGTATTTTTCAGATCTTTTCATGCTCCTCGTATTCTTCACAACTTTTCATGCTCCTCGTTTTTTTCAGACCCTTTAATGTTCCTCGTATTTTTCAGACCTTTTCATACTCCTCGTGTTTTTCACACCTTTTCATGCTCCTCGTATTTTTCACAACTTTTCATGATGTTTGTATTTGTCACACCTTTTCAAGCTCTTCGTTTTTTTCGGACCTTTTCATGCTCTTCGTGTTTTTCACACCTTTTCAGGCTGTTCATATTTTTCACACATTTTCATGCTCTTCATGTTTTTCACACCTTTTCATGCTCTTCATATTTTTCACACCTTTTCATGCTCCTCGAATTCTTCACACCTTTTCATGCTCCTCGTATTTTCACAACTTTTCATGCTCCTCGTATTTTTAACACCTTTTCGTGCTCCTCTTACTGTCACACCTTTTCGTGTTCTTCATATTTTTTACACCTTTGCATGCTCCTCGTATTTTTCAGTCCGTTTCATGCTCCTCGTATTTATCAGGCCTTTTCATGCTCCTCATATTATTCTTACCATTTCATGCTCCTCGTATTTTTCACACTTTTTCATGTTCCTCGTATTTTTCACAACTTCTCATGGTCTTCATATTTTTCACACCTTTTCAGGCTCTTCATATTTTTCAGACCTTTTCTAGCTCCTCATTTTTTTCAGACCTTTTCATGCTCCTCGTATTTTTCAGACCTTTTCATGCTTCTCGTGTTTATTCCACCTTTTCATGCTCCGCGTAATTTGCAGTCCTTTTTATGCTCCTCTGATCTCAGACCTTTTCATGCTCCTCGAATTTTTCACTCCTTTTCATGCTCCTTATATTTTTCAGACCTTTTCAGGCTCCTCGTATTTTCCAGAACATTTCATGCTTCTCACATTTTTCAGACAGTTTCATGCTCCTCATATTTTTCAGACCGTTTCATGCTCCTCGTATTTTTCAGATCTTTTCATGCTCCTTGTATTTTCCACACCTTTTCATGCTGTTCATATTATTCACACCTTTTCATGCTTTTCATATTTTTCAGACCTTTTCATGCTATTGATATTTTTCCAAACTATTCATGCTTTTCGTGTTTTTCACAGTGTTTCATGCTCTTCCTATTTTTCACACGTTTTAATGCTGCTAATATTTTTCACACTTTATCATGCTCTTCATATTTTTCACACCGTTTCATGCTCCTAATATTTTAACACCTTTTCATGCTCCTCATATTTTTCAGACTTTTTCATGGTCCTCCTATATTTCAGAACTTTTCATGCTCCTCATTTTTTTCAGACCGTTTCATGCTCCTCATTTTTTTCACACCTTTTCATGCTCCTCATATTTTTCACACCTTTTCATGCTCCGCGTATTTTCACACCATTTCATACTCCTCATATTTTTCATCCAGATACATGCTTCTCATATTTTTCATACCTTTACATGCACCTCATATTTTTGACGCCTTTTCATGCTCCTCATATTTTTCAGACCGTTTCATGCTCTTCATATTTTCACACCGTTTCATACTCCTCATATTTTTCACACCTATTCATGCTCCTCATATTTTTCTGACCGTTTCATGCTCCTCGTATTTTTCAGTCCGTTTCATGCTCCTCTAATTTTTCACACCTTTTCATGCTCCTCATATTTTTGACAACTTTTCATGCTCCTAATATTTTTCTGACATTTTCAGGCTCCTCGTATATTTCAGACCTTTTCATTCTCTTCATATTTTTCACACCTTTTCATGCTCTTCGTATTTTTCACACCTTTTCATGCTCTTCATAATTTTCACACTTTTTCATGCTCTTCATAATTTTCACAGCTTTTCGTGCTCTTCGTATATTTCAGACCTTTTCGTGCTCTTCATATTTTTCAGACCTTTTCATGCTCCTCGTCTTTTTCACACCTTTTCATGCTCTTCATATTTTCACACCTTTTCTATCTCCTCAAATTTTTCATGTTCTTCATATTTTTCACACCTTTTCTAGCTCCTCATATTTTTCAGATCTATTCATGCTCCTCCTATTTTTCAGGCCTTTTCATGCTCCTCGTATTTTTCACACCTTTTCATGCTCCTCGTATTTTTCACACATTTTCATGCTCCTCATATTTTTGACACCTTTTCATGCTCCTCATATTTTTCTGACCGTTTCATGCTCCTCGTATTTTTCAGTCCGTATCATGCTCCTCATATTTTGACACCTATTCATGCTCCCCATATTTTTCTGACCGTTTCATGCTCCTCGTATTTTTCAGACCTTTTCATGCTCCTCGTATTTTTCACTCATTTTCATGCTCCTCCTATTTTTCAGGCCTTTTCATGCTCCTCGTATTGTTCAGACCTTTTCATGCTCGTCGTAGTTTTCACACATTTTCATGCTCCTCGTACTTTTCACTCCTTTTCGTGCTCCTCATATTTTTCACAACTTTTCATGATCCTCGTATTTTTCACACCTTTTCGTGCTCCTCCTATTTTTCACACCTTTTCGTTCTCCTCGTATTTTTCAGAATTTTTCATGCTCTTCATATTTTTCACACCTTTTCATGCTCTTCATATTTTTCAGAACTTTTGTGCTCTTCATATTTTTCACACCCTTTCATGCTCCTAATATATTTCAGACCTTTTCGTGCTCCTCCTATTTTTCACAACTTTTCGAGCTCCTCGTATTTTGCACACCTTTTCAGGCTCCTCGTATTTTTCACACGTTTTCGTGTTTCTCCTATTTTTCACACTTTTTCTTCCTCGTTGTAATTTTCACACCTTTGCATGCTCCTCGTATTTTTTCACAACTTTTCATGCTCCTCGTATATTCCACAGCTTTTCGTGCTCCTCGTAAATTTCAGACCTTTTCGTGCTCTTCATATTATTCACACCTTTTCGTGCTCTTCATGTTTCTCAGACCTTTTCATGCTCTTCATATTTTTCACACGTTTTCCTGCTCCTAGTCTTTTTCACACCTTTTCGTGCTCCTCTTATTGTCACACCTTTTCGTGCTCTTCATATTTTTCACAGCTTTTCATGCTCCTCGTATTTTTCACGCCTTTTCATGCTCCTCGTATTTATCAGACCTTTTCATGCTCCTCATATTTTTCATACCATTTCATGTTCCTCGTATTTTTCACACCATTTCATGTTCCTCGTATTTTTCACACCTTTTCATGTTCCTCGTATTTCTCTCCTTATTTTTCACACCTTTTCATGCTCCTCATATTTTTCACACCTTTTCGTGCTTCTCATATTTTTCACACCTTTTCGTGCTCTTCGTATTTTTCCGACCTTTTCGTGCTCTTCATATTTTTCAGACCTTTTCATGCTCCTCGTATTTTTCACACCTTTTCATGCTCTTCATATTTTCACACCTTTTCTATCTCCTCAAATTTTTCAAATTTTTCATGTTCTTCATATTTTTCACACCTTTTCTAGCTCCTCATATTTTTCAGATCTATTCATGCTCTACCTATTTTTCAGGCGTTTTCATGCTCCTAGAATTTTGCAGACCTTTTCATGCTCCTCGTATTTTTCACACCTTTTCATGCTCCTCGTATTTTTCACACCTTTTCATGCTCCTCGTATTTTTCACACCTTTTTGTGCTCCTCGTATTTTTCACATCTTTTCATGCTCCTCATATTTTTCACAACTTTTCATGATCCTTGAATTTTTCATACCTTTTCGTGCTCCTCCTATTTTTCACACCTTTTCGTGCTCCTCGTATTTTTCAGAATTTTTGATGCTCTTCATATTTTTCACACCTTTTCATGCTCTTCATATTTTTCAGAACTTTTTATGCTCCTCCTATTTCTCAGACCTTTTCATGCTCCTATTTCTCAGACCTTTTCATGCGCCTCGTATTATTCACATCTTTTCATGCTCCTTGTATATTTCAGACCTTTACGTGCTCTTCATATATTTCAGACATTTTCATGCTCCTCGTAATTTTCACACCTTTACTTGCTCTTCATATTTTTCACACCGTTTCATGCTCCTCATATTTTTCACACCTTTTCATGCTCTTCATATTTTTCATACCGTTTCATGCTCCTTATATTTTTTATACAAATTCATGACCCTCTTATTTTTCAACCTTTACATGCTCCTCATATTTTTGACATGTTTTCATGCTCTTCATATTTTTCACACCTTTTCGTGCTCCTTGTATCTTTCACACCTTTTCGTGGTCCTCATATTTTTCAGATCTTTTCGTGCTCTTCATATTTTTCAGACCATTTCAAGCTCTTCATATTTTTCCAACTTTTCAGGCTCTTTATGTTTTTCAGACCTTTTCATGCTCCTCGTATTTTTGACACCTTTTCATGCTCCTCATATTTTTCACTCCTTTTCGTTCTCCTCCTATTTTTCACACCTTTTCGTGCTCTTCATACTTTTCAGACATTTTCTTGTTCTTCATATTTTCACACCATTTCATACTCCTCATATTTTTGACACCTATTCATGCTCCTCATATTTTTCTGACCGTTTCATGCTCCTCGCATTTTTCACTCCTTTTCATGCTCCTCGAATTTTCATGCCTTTTCATGCTCTTCATATTTTTCACACCTTTTCGTGCTCTTCATATTTTTCAGACCTTTTCGGGCTCTTCATATTTTTCAGACCGATTCATGCTTTTCTAATTTTTCACACCTTTTCATGCTCCTCGCATTTTTCACTCCTTTTCATGCTCCTCGAATTTTCACGCCTTTTCATGCTCTTCATATTGTTTACACCATTTCATACTCCTCATATTTTTCATCCAGATTCATGCTCCTCATATTTTTCATACCTTTACTTGTTCCTCATATTTTTGAAACCTATTCATGAGCCTCATATTTTTCAGACCGTTTCATGCTCTTCATATTTTCACACCATTTCATACTCCTCATATTTTTGACACCTATTCATGCTCCTCATATTTTTCTGACCGTTTCATGCTCCTCGTATTTTTCAGTCCGTTTCATGCTCCTCTAATTTTTCACACCTTTTCATGATCCCCTTGTTTTTGACAACTTTTCATGCTCCTAATATTTTTCTGACCTTTTCAGGCTCCTCGAATTTTTCAGACCTTTTCATTCTCTTCATATTTTTCACACCTTTTCATGCTCTTCGTATTTTTCACACCTTTTCATGCTCTTCATATTTTTCACACCTTTTCAGGCTCTTCATATTTTTCAGACCTTTTCATGCTCCTCAAATTTTTCAGACCTTTTCATGCTCTTCCTATTGTTCACACCGTTTCATACACCTCATATTTTTCAACCAGATTCATGCTCCTCATATTTTTCATACCTTTTCTTGTTCCTCATATTTTTGACACCTTTTCATGCTCCTCATATTTTTCTGACCGTTTCATGCTCCTCGTATTTTTCAGTCCATTTCATGCTCTTCATATTTTCACACCATTTCATACTTCTCATATTTTTGACACCTATTCATGCTCCTCATATTTTTCTGATCCGTTCATTCTCCTCGTATTTTTCAGTCCGTTTCGTGCTCGTCTAATTCTTCACACCTTTTCCTGCTCCTCATGTTTTTGACAACTTTTCATGCTCCTAATATTTTTCTGACGTTTTCAGGCTCCTCGGATTTTTCAGACCTTTTCATTCTCTTCATATTTTTCACACCTTTTCATGCTCTTCGTATTTTTCACACCTTTTCATGCTCTTCATCATTTTCACACTTTTTCATGCTCTTCATAATTTTCACACCTTTTCGTGCTCTTCGTATATTTCAGACCTTTTCGTGCTCTTCATATTTTTCAGACCTTTTCATGCTCCTCGTATTTTTCACACCTTTTCATGCTCTTCATATTTTCACACCTTTTCTATCTCCTCAAATTTTTCATGTTCTTCATATTTTTCACACCTTTTCTAGCTCCTCATATTTTTCAGATCTATTCATGCCCCTCCTATTTTTCAGGCCTTTTCATGCTCCTCGAATTTTTCAGACCTTTTCATGCTCCTCGTATTTTTCACACCTTTTAATGCTCCTCATATTTTTCACACATTTTCATGCTCCTCGCATTTTTCACACCTTTTTGTGCTCCTCGTATTTTTCACATCTCTTCATGCTCCTCATATTTTTCACAACTTTACATGATCCTCGTATTTTTCACACCTTTTCGTGCTCCTCATATTTTTCACTCCTTTTCATGCTCCTCGTATTTTTCTGAATTTTTCATGCTCTTCATATTTTTCACACCTTTTCATGCTCTTCATATTTTTCAGAACTTTTGTGCTCTTCATATTTTTCACACCCTTTCATGCACCTCGTATATTTCAGACCTTTTCATGCTCCTCGTGTACTTCAGAGATTTTCGTGCTCCTCATATTTTTCACACCTTTTCATGCTCCTCATATTTTTCAGACCTTTTCATGCTTCTCGTGTTTATTACACCTTTTCATGCTCCTCAATTTTTTTGGACCATTTCATGCTCCTCGTATTTTTCACACCTCTTCATGTTCCTCATATTTTTCACAACTTTTCATTCTCTTCATATTTTTCACACCTTTTCATGCTCCTCGTATTTTTCACAACTTTTCATGCTCTTCATATTTTTCACACCTTTTCAGGCTCTTCATATTTTTCACACCTTTTCTAGCTTCTCATATGTTTCAGACCTTTCCATGCTCCTCATATTTTTCAGACCATTTCATTCTTCTCATATTTTTCACACCTTTTCATGCTCTTCATATTTTTCATACCCTTTCATGCTCCTTATATTTTTTATACAAATTCATGCCCCTCTTATTTTTCAACCTTTACATGCTTCTCATATTTTTGACACCTTTTCATGCTCTTCGTGTTTTTCACACCGTTTCATGCTCCTCATATTTTTTATACAAATTCATGCTCCTCTTATTTTTCAACCTTTACATGCTACTCATATTTTTTACACCTTTTCGTGTTCCTTGTATCTTTCACACCTTTTCGTGGTCCTCATATTTTTCAGATCTTTTCGTGCTCTTCATATTTTTCACATCTTTTCATGCTCTTCATATTTTTCAGACCATTTCAAGCTCTTCATATTTTTCAAACTTTTCAGGCTCTTCATGTTTTTCAGACCTTTTCATGCTCCTCCAATTTCTCAGACCTTTTCATGCTCCTCAAATTTTTCACTCCTTTTCATGCTCCTCGAATTTTCACGCCTTTTCATGCTCTTCATATTTTTCACACCTTTTCGAGCTCTTCATATTTTTCAACCTTTTCGGGCTCTTCATATTTTTCAGACCGATTCATGCTCCTCTAATTTTTCACACCTTTTCATGCTACTCATATCTTTCAGACCATTTCATGCTCCTCGTATTTTTCACACCTTTTCATGCTCCTCGTATTTTTGACACCTTGTCATGCTCCTCGTATTTGTCACACCTTTTCATGCTCCTCGTATTTTTCACACCTTTTCGTTCTCCTCCTATTTGTCACACCTTTCCGTGCTCTTCATACTTTTCAGACATTTTCTTGTTCTTCATATTTTTCAGACCTTTTCATGCTCCTCATATTTTTCAGACCTTTTTATGCTCTTCCTATTGTTCACACCGTTTCATACTCCTCATATTTTTCTTCCAGATTCATGCTCCTCATATTTTTCATACCTTTACTTGTTCCTCATATTTTTGACACCTTTTCATGCGCCTCATATTTTTCAGACCGTTTCATGCTCTTCATATTTTCACACCATTTCATACTCGTCATATTTTGGACACCTATTCATGCTCCTCATATTTTTGACACCTTTTCATGCTCCTCGTATTTTTCAGGCCGTTTCATGCTCTTCATATTTTCACACCATTTCATACTTCTCATATTTTTGACACCTATTCATGCTCCTCATATTTTTCTTACCGTTTCATGCTCCTCGTATTTCTCAGTCCGTTTCATGCTCCTCTAATTTTTCACACCTTTTCATGCTCCTCATATTTTTGACAACTTTTCATGCTCCTAATATTTTTCTGACCTTTTCAGGCTCCTCGTATTTTTCAGACCTTTACATTCTCTTCATATTTTTCACACCTTTTCATGCTCTTCGTATTTTTCACACCTTTTCATGCTCTTCGTATTTTTCACACCTTTTCATGCTCTTCATGATTTTCACACTTTTTCATGCTCTTCCTAATTTTCACAGCTTTTCATGCTCGTCGTATTTTTCACACCTTTTCACACTCCTCATAATTTTCACAGCTTTTTGTGCTTCTCATATTTTTCACACCTTTTCATCCTCCTCGTATTTTTCACACCTTTTCATGCTCTTCATATTTTCACACCTTTTCTATCTCCTCAAATTTTTCAAATTTTTCATGTTCTTCATATTTTTCCCACCTTTTCTAGCTCCTCATATTTTTCAGATCTGTTCATGCTCTACCTATTTTTCAGGGGTTTTAATCCTCCTCGAATTTTTCATCCTTTTCATGCTCCTCGTATTTTTCACACCTTTTCATGCTCCTCGTATTTTTCACACATTTTCATGCTCCTCGTATTTTTCACACCTTTTTGTGCTCCTCGTATTTTTCACATCTTTTCATGCTCCTCATATTTTTCACAAGTTTTCATGATCCTTGTATTTTTCATACCTTTTCGTGCTCCTCCTATTTTTCACACCTTTTCGTGCTCCTCGTATTTTTCAGAATTTTTCATGCTCTTCATATTTATCACACCTTTTCATGCTCTTCATATTTTTCAGAACTTTTGTGCTCTTCATATTTTTCACACCCTTTCATGCTCCTCGTATATTTCAGACCTTTTCGTGCTCCTCGTATTTTTCACAACTTTTCTAGCTCCTCATACTTTTCAGAGCTTTTCATGTTCCTCGTATTTTTCAGACCTTTTCACGCTTCTCGTGTTTATTACACCTTTTCATGCTCCTCAAATTTTTCGAACCATTTCATGCTCCTCGTATTTTTCACACCTCTTCATGCTCCTCGTATTTTTCACAACTTTTCATGCTCTTCATATTTTTCACACCTTTTCAGGCTCTTCATATTTTTCACACCTTTTCTAGCTTCTCATATGGTTCAGACCTTTCCATGCTCCTCATATTTTTCAGACCATTTCATTCTTCTCATGTTTTTTACACCTTTTCATGCTCCGCGTAGTTTTCAAACCTTTTTATGCTCCTCTTATTTCTCAGACATTTTCATGCTCCTCGAATTTTGCACACCTTTTCATGCTCCTCGTATTTTTCAGAACTTTTTATGCTCCTCCTATTTCTCAGACCTTTTCATGCTCCTATTTCTCAGACCTTTTCATGCGCCTCGTATTATTCACACCTTTTCATGCTCCTCGTATATTTCAGATCTTTACGTGCTCTTCATATATTTCAGACATTTTCATGCTCCTCGTAATTTTCAGACATTTACATGCTCTTCATATTTTTCACACCGTTTCATGCTCCTAATATTTTTCACACCTTTTCATGCTCTTCATATTTTTCATATCGTTTCATGCTCCTTATATTTTTTATACAAATTCATGACCCTCTTATTTTTCAACCTTTACATGCTCCTCATATTTTTGACACCTTTTCATGCTCTTCATATTTTTCACACCATTTCATGCTCCTCATATTTTTTATACAAATTCATGCTCCTCTTATTTTTCAACCTTTACATGCTCCTCATATTTTTCACACCTTTTCCTGCTCCTTGTATCTTTCACACCTTTTCGTGGTCCTCATATTATTTAGATCTTTTCGTGCTCTTCATATTTTTCACACCTTTTCGTGCTCTTCATATTTTTCAGACCATTTCAAGCTCTTCATATTTTTCAAACTTTTCAGGCTCTTCATGTTTTTCAGACCTTTTCATGCTCCTCGTATTTTTAACACCTTTTCATGCTCCTCATATTTTTCACACCTTTTCGTTCTCCTCCTATTTTTCACACCTTTTCGTGCTCTTCATACTTTTCAGACATTTTATTGTTCTTCATATTTTTCACACCTTTTCAGGCTCTTCATATTTTTCAGACCTATTTATGCTCCTCCAGTTTCTCAGACCTTTTCATGCTCCTCAAATTTTTCACTCCTTTTCATGCTCCTCGAATTTTCACGCCTTTTCATGCTCTTCATATTTTTCACACCTTTTCGAGCTCTTCATATTTTTCAACCTTTTCGGGCTCTTCATATTTTTCAGACCGATTCACGCTCCTCTAATTTTTCACACCTTTTCATGTTCCGCATATCTTTCAGACCTTTTCATGCTCCTCGTATTTTTCACACCTTTTCATGCTCCTCGTATTTGTCACACCTTTTCATGCTCCTCGTATTTTTCACACCTTTTCGTTCTCGTCCTATTTGTCACACCTTTCCGTGCTCTTCATACTTTTCAGACATTTTCTTGTTCTTCATATTTTTCACACCTTTTCAGGCTCTTCATATTTTTCAGACCTTTTCATGCTCCTCGTATTTTTCACACCTTTTCTTTCTCCTCCTATTTGTCACACCTTTTTGTGCTCTTCATACTTTTCAGACATTTTCTTGTTCTTCATATTTTTCACACCTTTTCAGGCTCTTCATATTTTTCAGACCTTTTCATGCTCCTCGTATTTTTCAGACCTTTTCATGCTCTTCCTATTGTTCACACCGTTTCATACTC
The DNA here is from genome assembly GCF_019320065.1 of Cervus canadensis. NCBI lineage: Eukaryota > Metazoa > Chordata > Mammalia > Artiodactyla > Cervidae > Cervus > Cervus canadensis. Next base: position 69,050,234 of record NC_057399.1, on the reverse strand, counting down.
CTCATATTTTTCATCCTGATTCATGCTCCTTATATTTTTCATACCTTTACTTGTTCCTCATATTTTTGACACCTTTTCATGCGCCTCATATTTTTCAGACCGTTTCATGCTCTTCATATTTTCACACCATTTCATACTCCTCATATTTTTGACACCTATTCATGCTCCTCATATTTTTCTGAACGTTTCATGCTCCTCGTATTTTTCAGTCCGTTTCATGCTCTTCATATTTTCACACCATTTCATACTTCTCATATTTTTGACACCTATTTATGTTCCTCATATTTTTCTGACCGTTTCATGCTCCTCGTATTTTTCAGTCCGTTTCATGCTCCTCTAATTTTTCACACCTTTTCATGCTCCTCATGTTTTTGACAACTTTTCATGCTCCTAATATTTTTCTGACCTTTTCAGGCTCCTCGTATTTTTCAGACCTTTTCATTCTCTTCATATTTTTCACACGTTTTCATGCTCTTCGTATTTTTCACACCTTTTCATGCTCTTCATAATTTTCACACTTTTTCATGCTCTTCATAATTTTCACAGCTTTTCGTGCTCTTCATATATTTCAGACCTTTTCGTGCTCTTCATATTTTTCAGACCTTTTCATGCTCCCTGTATTTTTCACACCTTTTCATGCTCTTCATATTTTCACACCTTTTCTATCTCCTCAAATTTTTCATGTTCTTCATATTCTTCACACCTTTTCTAGCTCCTCATATTTTTCAGAACTTTTTATGCTCCTCCTATTTCTCAGACCTTTTCATGCTCCTATTTCTCAGACCTTTTCATGCGCCTCGTATTATTCACACCTTTTCGAGTCCGTCGTATTTTTCAGACCTTTACGTGCTCTTCATATATTTCAGACATTTTCATGCTCCTCATATTTTTCAGACCTTTACATGCTCTTCATATTTTTCACACCTTTTCATGCTCCTCATATTTTTCACACCTTTTCATGCTCTTCATATTTTTCATACCATTTCATGCTCCTTATATTTTTTATACAAAATCATGCCCCTCTTATTTTTCAACCTTTACATGCTACTCATATTTTTGACACCTTTTCATGCTCTTCATATTTTTCACTCCGTTTCATGCTCCTCATATTTTTTATACAAATTCATGCTCCTCTTATTTTTCAACCTTTACGTGCTTCTCGTATTTTTCACACCTTTTCGTGCTCCTTGTATTTTTCACACCTTTTCGTGGTCCTCTTATTTTTCAGATCTTTTCGTGCTCTTCATATTTTTCACACTTTTTCGTGCTCTTCATATTTTTCAGACCATTTCAAGCTCTTCATATTTTTCAAACTTTTCAGGGTCTTCATGTTTTTCAGACCTTTTCATGCTCCTCGTATTTTTGACACCTTTTCATGCTCCTCATATTTTTCACTCCTTTTCGTTCTCCTCCTATTTTTCACACCTTTTCGTGCTCTTCATACTTTTCAGACATTTTCTTGTTCTTCATATTTTTCACACCTTTTCAGGCTCTTCATATTTTTCAGACTTTTATGCTCCTCCAATTTCTCAGACCTTTTCATGCTCCTCGCATTTTTCACTCCTTTTCATGCTCCTCGAATTTTCATGCCTTTTCATCCTCTTCATATTTTTCACACCTCTTCGTGCTCTTCATATTTTTCAGACCTTTTCGGGCTCTTCATATTTTTCAGACCGATTCATGCTTTTCTAATTTTTCACACCTTTTCATGCTCCTCGCATTTTTCACTCCTTTTCATGCTCCTCGAATTTTCACGCCTTTTCATGCTCTTCATATTGTTCACACCATTTCATACTCCTCATATTTTTCATCCAGATTCATGCTCCTCATATTTTTCATACCTTTACTTGTTCCTCATATTTTTGACACCTATTCATGCGCCTCATATTTTTCAGACCGTTGCATGCTCTTCATATTTTCACACCGTTTCATACTCCTCATATTTTTGACACCTATTCATGCTCCTCATATTTTTCTGACCGTTTCATGCTCCTCGTATTTTTCAGTCCGTTTCATGCTCCTCTAATTTTTCACACCTTTTCATGCTCCCCATGTTTTTGACAACTTTTCATGCTCCTAATATTTTTCTGACCTTTTCATGGTCCTCGAATTTTTCCGACCTTTTTATTCTCTTCATATTTTTCAAACCTTTTCATGCTCTTCGTATTTTTCACACCTTTTCATGCTCTTCATATTTTTCACACCTTTTCAGGCTCTTCATATTTTTCAGACCTTTTCATGCTCCTCATATTTTTCAGACCTTTTCATGCTCTTCCTATTGTTCACACCGTTTCATACACCTCATATTTTTCAACCAGATTCATGCTCCTCATATTTTTCATACCTTTTCTTGTTCCTCATATTTTTGACACCTTTTCATGCTCCTCATATTTTTCTGACCGTTTCATGCTCCTCGTATTTTTCAGTCCATTTCATGCTCTTCATATTTTCACACCATTTCATACTTCTCATATTTTTGACCCCTATTCATGCTCCTCATATTTTTCTGATCCGTTCATTCTCCTCGTATTTTTCAGTCCGTTTCGTGCTCCTCTAATTCTTCACACCTTTTCCTGCTCCTCATGTTTTTGACAACTTTTCATGCTCCTAATATTTTTCTGACGTTTTCAGGCTCCTCAGATTTTTCAGACCTTTTCATTCTCTTCATATTTTTCACTCCGATTCATGCTCTTCATATTTTCACACCTTTTCTATCTCCTCAAATTTTTCATGTTCTTCATATTCTTCACACCTTTTCTAGCTCCTCATATTTTTCAGATCTATTCATGCTCCTCCTATTTTTCAGGCCTTTTCATGCTCCTCGAATTTTTCAGACCTTTTCATGCTCCTCGTTATTTTCACACCCTTTAATGCTCCTCATATTTTCACACATTTTTCATGCGTCCTCGCATTTTTTCACACCTTTTTGTGGCTCCTCGTATTTTTCACATCTCTTCATGCTCCTCATATTTTTCACAACTTTACATGATCCTCGATTTTTCACACCTTTTCGTGCTCCTCATATTTTTCACTCCTTTTCATGCTCCTCGTATTTTTCTGAATTTTTCATGCTCTTCATATTTTTCACACCTTTTCATGCTCTTCATATTTTTCAGAACTTTTGTGCTCTTCATATTTTTCACACCCTTTGATGCATCTCATATATTTCAGACCTTTTCATGCTCCTCGTGTTCTTCAGAGCTTTTCGTGCTCCTCGTATTTTTCACACCTTTTCATGCTCCTCATATTTTTCAGACCTTTTCATGCTTCTCGTGTTTATTACACCTTTTCATGCTCCTCAAATTTTTTGGACCATTTCATGCTCCTCGTATTTTTCACACCTCTTCATGTTCCTCATATTTTTCACAACTTTTCATTCTCTTCATATTTTCACACCTTTTCATGCTCTTCATATTTTTCATACCGTTTCATGCTGCTTATATTTTTTATACAAATTCATGCCCCTCTTATTTTTCAACCTCTACATGCTCCTCATATTTTTGACACCTTTTCATGCTCTTCATATTTTTCACACCGTTTCATGCTCCTCATATTTTTTATACAAATTCATGCTCCTCTTATTTTTCAACCTTTGCATGCTACTCATATTTTTCACACCTTTTCGTGCTCCTTGTATCTTTCACACCTTTTCGTGGTCCTCATATTTTTCAGATCTTTTCGTGCTCTTCATATTTTTCACACCTTTTCGTGCTCTTCATATTTCTCAGACCATTTCAAGCTCTTCATATTTTTCAAACTTTTCAGGCTCTTCATGTTTTTCAGACCTTTTCATGCTCCTCCAATTTCTCAGACCTTTTCATGTTCCTCAAATTTTTCACTCCTTTTCATGCTCCTCGAATTTTCACGCCTTTTCATGCTCTTCATATTTTTCACACCTTTTCGAGCTCTTCATATTTTTCAACCTTTTCGGGCTCTTCATATTTTTCAGACCGATTCATGCTCCTCTAATTTTTCACACCTTTTCATGCTACTCATATCTTTCAGACCTTTTCATGCTCCTCGTATTTTTCACACCTTTTCATGCTCCTCGTATTTTTGACACCTTTTCATGCTCCTCGTATTTGTCACACCTTTTCATGCTCCTCGTATTTTTCACACCTTTTCGTTCTCCTCCTATTTGTCACACATTTCCGTGCTCTTCATACTTTTCAGACATTTTCTTGTTCTTCATATTTTTCACACCTCTTCAGGCTCTTCATATTTTTCAGACCTTTTCATGCTCCTCATATTTTTCAGACCTTTTCATGCTCTTCCTATTGTTCACACCGTTTCATACTCCTCATATTTTTCATCCAGATTCATGCTCCTCATATTTTTCATACCTTTACTTGTTCCTCATATTTTTGACACCTTTTCATGCGCCTCATATTTTTCAGACCGTTTCATGCTCTTCATATTTTCACACCATTTCATACTCCTCATATTTTTGACACCTATTCATGCTCCTCATATTTTTCTGAACGTTTCATGCTCCTCGTATTTTTCAGTCCATTTCATGCTCTTCATATTTTCACATCATTTCATACTTCTCATATTTTTGACACCTATTTATGTTCCTCATATTTTTCTGACCGTTTCATGCTCCTCGTATTTTTCAGTCCGTTTCATGCTCCTCTAATTTTTCACACCTTTTCATGCTCCACATGTTTTTGACAACTTTTCATGCTCCTAATATTTTTCTGACCTTTTCAGGCTCCTCGTATTTTTCAGACCTTATCATTCTCTTCATATTTTTCACATCTTTTCATGCTCTTCGTATTTTTCACACCTTTTCATGCTCTTCATAATTTTCACACTTTTTCATGCTCTTCCTAATTTTCACAGCTTTTCATGCTCGTCGTATTTTTCACACCTTTTCAGGCTCTTCATCATTTTCACACCTTTTCATGCTTCTCATATTTTTCACACCTTTTCGTGCTCTTCGTATTTTTGAGACCTTTTCATGCTCCTCGTATTTTTCACACCAATTCATGCTCTTCATATTTTCACACCTTTTCTATCTCCTCAAATTTTTCAAATTTTTCATGTTCTTCATATTCTTCACACCTTTTCTAGCTCCTCATATTTTTCAGATCTATTCATGCTCCTCCTATTTTTCAGGCCTTTTCATGCTCCTAGAATTTTTCAGACCTTTTCATGCTCCTCGTATTTTTCACACCTTTTCATGCTCCTCGTATTTTTCACACCTTTTCATGCTCCTCGTATTTTTCACACCATTTCGTGCTCCTCCTATTTTTCACACCTTTTCATGCTCCTTGTATTTTTCAGAATTTTTCATGCTCTTCATATTTTTCACACCTTTTCATGCTCTTCATAATTTTCAGAACTTTTGTGCTCTTCATATTTTTCACACCCTTTCATGCTCCTCGTATATTTCACACCTTTTTGTGCTCCTCGTATTTTTCACAACTTTTCTAGCTCCTCATATTTTTCAGACCTTTTCATGCTCCTCATATTTTTCAGACCTTTTCATGCTTCTCGTGTTTATTACACCTATTCATGCTCCTCAAATTTTTCAGACCGTTTCATGCTCCTCGTATTTTTCACACCTTTTCATATTTTTTACACCTTTTCAGGCTCTTCATATTTTTCACACCTTTTCTAGCTTCTCATATGTTTCAGACCTTTCCATGCTCCTCGTATTTTTCAGACCATTTCATTCTTCTCATGTTTTTTACACCTTTTCATGCTCCGCGTATTTTTCAGACCTTTTTATGCTCCTCTTATTTCTCAGACCTTTTCATGCTCCTCGAATTTTGCACTCCTTTTCATGCTCCTCGTATTTTTCAGACCTTTACGTGCTCTTCATATATTTCAGACATGTTCATGCTCCTCGTATTTTTCAGACCTTTACATGCTCTTCATATTTTTCACACCTTTTCATGTTCCTCATATTTTTGACACCTTTCATGCTCTTCATATCTTTCACACCGTTTCATGCTCCTCATATTTTTATACAAATTCATGCTCCTCTTATTTTTCAACCTTTACATGCTACTCGTATTTTAAAAATACGAGGAGCATGAAACGGTCTGAAAAATATGAGGAGCATGAAACAGTCTGAAAAATATGAGGAGCATGAAACGGTCTGAAAAAAATGAGGAGCATGAAAAGTTGTGAAAAATACGAAGAGCATGAGAAGTTGTGAAAAATACGAGGATCATGAAAAGGTCTGAGAAATAAGAGGAGCATAAAAAGGTCTGAAAATTACGCGGAGCATGAAAAGGTGCAATAAACACGAGAAGCATGAAAAGGTCTGAAAAATACGAGGAGCAAGAAAAGGTCTGAAAAATATGAGGAGCTAGAAAAGGTCTGAAAAATATGAAGAGCCTGAAAAGGTGTGAAAAATATGAAGACCATGAAAAGTTGTGAAAAATACGAGGAACATGAAAAGGTGTGAAAAATACGAGGAGCATGAAGAGGTGTGAAAAATAAGAGGAGCATGAAAAGGTGTGAAAAATACGAGGAGCATGAAATGGTATGAAAAATATGAGAAGAATGAAAAGGCCTGATAAGTACGAGGAGCATGAAAAGACGTGAAAAATACGAGGAGCATGAAAAGGTGTGAAAAATACGAAGAGCATGAAAAGCTGTGAAAATTATGAAGAGCATGAAAAAGTGTGAAAATTATGAAGAGCATGAAAAGGTGTGAAAAATACGAAGAGCATGAAAAGGTGTGAAAAATATGAAGAGAATGAAAAGGTCTGAAATATACGAGGAGCCTGAAAAGGTCAGAAAAATATTAGGAGCATGAGAAGTTGTCAAAAATATGAGGAGTATGAAACGGTGTGAAAATATAAAGAGCATGAAACGGTCTGAAAAATATGAGTAGCATGAAAAGGTGTCAAAAATATGAGGAGCATGTAAAGGTATGAAAAATATGAGAAGCATGTATCTGGATGAAAAATATGAGGAGTATGAAATGGTGTGAAAATACGAGGAGCATGAAAAGGTGTGAAAAATATGAGGAGCATGAAAAAGTGAGAAAAATATGAGGAGCATGAAACGGTCTGAAAAAAATGAGGAGCATGAAAAGTTCTGAAATATAGGAGAACCATGAAAAGGTCTGAAAAATACGAGGAGCATGAAAAGTTCTGAAAAATATGAGGAGCTAGAAAAGGTCTGAAATATATGAAGAGCCTGAAAAGGTATGAAAAATATGAAGACCATGAAAAGTTGTGAAAAATACGAGGAACATAAAAAGGTGTGAAAAATACGAGGAGCATGAAGAGGTGTAAAAAATACGAGGAGCATGAAAAGGTGTGAAAAATACGAGGAACATGAAAAGGTGTGAAAAATATGAAGAGCAAGAAAAGGTGTGACAATAAGAGGAGCACAAAAAGGTGTGAAAAAGACGAGGAGCATGAAAACGTGTGAAAAATATGAAGAGCATGAAAAGGTCTGAGAAACATGAAGAGCACGAAAAGGTGTGAATAATATGAAGAGCACGACAAGTTCTGAAATTTACGAGGAGCACGAAAAGCTGTGGAATATACGAGGAGCATGAAAAGTTGTGAAAAATACGAGGAGCATGAAAAGGTGTGAAAATTACAACGAGGAAGAAAAAGTGTGAAAAATAGGAGGAACACGAAAACGTGTGAAAAATACGAGGAGCCTGAAAAGGTGTGAAAAATACGCGGAGCTCGAAAAGTTGTGAAAAATACGAGGAGCACGAAAACGTCTGAAATATACGAGGAGCATGAAAGGGTGTGAAAAATATGAAGAGCACAAAAGTTCAGAAATATATGAAGAGCATGAAAAGGTGTGAAAAATATGAAGAGCATGAAAAATTCTGAAAAATATGAGGAGAACGAAAAAGTGTGAAAAATAGGAGGAGCACGAAAAGGTGTGAAAAATTCGAGGAGCATGAAAATGTGTGAAAAATACGAGGAGCACAAAACGGTGTGGAAAATACGAGGAGCATGAAAAGATCTGAAAAATAAGAGGAGCATGAAAACGTGTGAAAAATACGAGGAGCATGAAACGGTCTGAAAAAAATGAGGAGCATGAAAAGGTGTGAAAAATATGAGGAGCATGAAACATTCTGAAAAAAATGAGGAGCTTGAAAAGTTCTGAAATATAGGAGGACCATGAAAAGGTCTGAAAAATATGAGGAGCATGAAAAGGTGTGATTAATATGAACAGCATGAAAAGGTGTGGAAAATACCAGGAGCATGAAAAGATCTGAAAAATATGAGGAGCATGAAACGGTCTGAAAAATATGAGGAGCATGAAACTGTCTGAAAAATATGAGGAGCATGAAACGGTCTGAAAAAAATGAGGAGCATGAAAAGTTGTGAAAAATACGAAGAGCATGAGAAGTTGTGAAAAATACGAGGATCATGAAAAGGTCTGAGAAATAAGAGGATCATAAAAAGGTCTGAAAATTACGCAGAGCATGACAAGGTGTAATAAACACGAGAAGCATGAAAAGGTCTGAAAAATACGAGGTGGATGAAAATGTCTGAAAAATACGAGGGTCATGAAAATGTGTGAAAAATACGACGAGCATGAAAAGGCCTGAAAATAGGAGGAGCAGGAAAATGTGAGAAAAATACGAGGAGCATGAAAAGGTCTGAGAAATACGAGGAGCATGAAACGGTCAGAAAAATATGAGGAGCATGAATAGGTGTCAAAAATATGAGGAGCATGATACGACTGAAAAATACGAGGAGCATGAAACGGTCAGAAAAATATGAGGAGCATGAAAAGGTGTCAAAAATATGAGGAGCATGAAAAGGCCAGAAAAATAGGAGGAGCATGAATAGATCTGAAAAATATGAGGAGCATGAAAAGGTCTGAAAAATATGAAGAGCACGAAAAGGTCGGAAAAATACGAAGAGCACGAAAAGGTGTGAAAAATATGAGAAGCACGAAAAGGTGAGAAAAATATGAGGAGCATGAAAAGGTGTGAAAAATACGAAGAGAATGAAAAGGTCTGAAATATACGAGGAGCCTGAAAAGGGCAGAAAAATATTAGGAGCATGAAAAGTTGTCAAAAATATGAGGAGCATGAAAAGGTGTGAAAAATTAGAGGAGCATGAATAGGTGTGAAAAATATGAGGAGCATGAAAAGGTGTGAAAAAAATGAGGAGCATGAAACGGTCTGAAAAATATGAGGAGCATGAAAAGGGGTCAAAAATATGAGGAGCATGTAAAGGTATGAAAAATATGAGAAGCATGTATCTGGATTAAAAATATGAGGAGTATGAAACGGTGTGAAAATAGGAGGAGCATGAAAAGGTGTGAAAAATATGAGGAGCATGAAAAGGTGTGAAAAAAATGAGGAGCATGAAACGGTCTGAAAAAAATGAGGAGCATGAAAAGTTCTGAAATATAGGAGGACCATGAAAAGGTCTGAAAAATATGAGGAGCATGAAAAGGTGTTAAAATATTAGGATCCTGAAACGGTGTGAAAAATATGAAGAGCATGATAAGGTGTGAAAAATATGAGCAGCATTAAAACATGTGAAAAATAGGAAGAGCATGAAACACTGTGAAAAACACGAAGAGCATGAAAAGTTTGGAAAAATATCAATAGCATGAAAAGGTCTGAAAAATATGAAAAGCATGAAAAGGTGTGAATAATATGAACAGCATGAAAAGGTGTGGAAAATACGAGGAGCATGAAAAGATCTGAAAAATATGAGGAGCATGAAACGGTCTGAAAAATATGAGGAGCATGAAACTGTCTGAAAAATGTGAGAAGCATGAAATGTTCTGGAAAATACGAGGAGCCTGAAAAGGTCTGAAAAATACAAGGAGCATGAAAAGTTGCACAAAATAGGAGGAGCATGAAGAATTGTAAAAAAAACACGGATCATGAAAAGGTGTGAAGAATTCGAGGAGCATGAAAAGGTGTGAAAAAGACGAGGAGCATGAAAAGGTGTGAAAAATATGAAGAGCATGAAAAGGTATGAGAAACATGAAGAGCACGAAAAGGTGTGAAAAATATGAAGAGAACGAAAAGGTCTGAAATTTACGAGGAGCACGAAGAGCTGTGGAATATACGAGGAGCATGAAAAGTTGCGAAAAATACAAGGAGCATGAAAAGGTGTGAAAAATACGAGGAGCACGAAAAGCTCTGAAGAACACGAGGAGCATGAAAAGGTCTGAAATATACGAGGCGCATGAAAGGGTGTGAAAAATATGAAGAGCACAAAAGTTCTGAAAAATATGAAGAGCACGAAAAATTCTGAAAAATACGAGGAGCACGAAAAGGTGTGAAAAATAGGAGGAGCACAAAAAGGTGTGAAAAATACGAGGATCATGAAAAGTTGTGAAAAATATGAGGAGCATGAAGAGATGTGAAAAATACGAGGAGCACAAAAAGGTGTGAAAAATACGAGGAGCATGAAAATGTGTGAAAAATATGAGGAGCATTAAAAGGTGTGAAAAATACGAGGAGCATGAAAAGGTCTGAAAAATTCGAGGAGCATGAAAAGGCCTGAAAAATAGGAGGGGCATGAATAGATCTGAAAAATATGAGGAGCTAGAAAAGGTGTGAAAAATATGAAGAACATGAAAAAGTTGAGGAGATAGAAAAGGTGTGAAAATATGAAGAGCATGAAAAGGTGTGAAAAAAACGAGGAGCATGAAAAGGTCTGAAAAATATGAAGAGCACGAAAAGGTCTGAAATATACGAAGAGCACGAAAAGGTGTGAAAATTATGAAGAGCATGAAAAAGTGTGAAAATTATGAAGAGCATGAAAAGGTGTGAAAAATACGAAGAGCATGAAAAGGTGTGAAAAATATGAAGAGAATGAAAAGGTCTGAAAAATCCGAGGAGCCTTAAAAGGTCAGAAAAATATTAGGAGCATGAAAAGTTGTCAAAAACATGAGGAGCAGGAAAAGGTGTGAAGAATTAGAGGAGCACGAAATGGACTGAAAAACACGAGGAGAATGATCGGATCAGAAAAATATGAGGAGCATGAATAGGTGTCAAAAATATGAGAAGTATGAAATGGTGTGAAAATATGAAGAGCATGAAATGGACTGAAAATACAAGGAGCAATGGAAACGGTCAGAAAAATATAGGCGCATGGAATAGATGTCAAAATATGAGACAATAAAGATAAATGAAAATATGAGGACAGAATCGGAGAAAAAAAGGAGTATAAAAGGTGTGAACAATAGGAAAGCAAAAAGGTCTGAAAGATATGAGGACAATGAAAAGTGTGAAAAATTAGAGGAGAACGAAAAGGTCTGAAAATATGAAGAGCACGAAAAGGTGTGAAAAATATGAAAGAGCACGAAAAGGCGGGAAAATTCGAGGAGCATGAAAAGGATGAAAATATTTGAGGAAGCATGAAAAGGTCTGAGAAATGGAGGAGCGGAAAAGTTGTGAAAAATATGGGAGCACGAAAAGTGTGAAAAAATATGAAGAGCCGAAAGGTGTGAAAAAGATGAAGAACAAGAAAAATGTCCTGAAAGTAGGAAGAGCCGAAAAGGTCGGAAAAATAAGGAGGAGAACAAATGGGAAAAAAACGAGGAACATGAAAAAGGTGCAAAAATAAACGAGAGCATAAAAGGTTGAAAAACATGTAAAGAGCCTGAAAACTTTGAAAAAATAAACTGAAGAGCTTGAAATGGTCTGAAAAATATGATAGAAGCACAAAAGGTGGTGAAAAATATGAAGAGCATGAAAAGTCAAAAATATGAGGACCACGAAAAGGTGTGAAAATTAACAAGGAGCAAGAAAAGGTGTGAAAAATATGAGTAGCATGTAAAGGTTGAAAATTAAGAGGAGCATGAATTTGTATAAAAAATATGAGGAGCATGAAACGGTGTGAAAAATATGAAGAGCATGAAAAGGTGTCAAAAATATGAGGAGCATGTAAAGGTTGAAAAATAAGAGGGGCATGAAATTGTATAAAAAATATAAGGAGCATGAAACGGTATGAAAAATATGAAGAGCATGAAAAGGTGTGAAAAATATGAGGAGCATGAAACGGTGTGAAAAATATGAAGAGCATGTAAAGGTCTGAAAAATACGAGGAGCATGAAAATGTCTGAAATATATGAAGAGCACGTAAAGGTCTGAAATATAAGAGGAGCATGAAAAGGTGTGAATAATATGAGGCGCATGAAAAGGTCTGAGAAATAGGAGCATGAAAAGGTCTGAGAAATAGGAGGAGCATAAAAAGTTCTGAAAAATACGAGGAGCATGAAAAGGTGTGCAAAATTCGAGGAGCATGAAAAGGTCTGAGAAATAAGAGGAGCATAAAAAGGTCTGAAAACTACGCGGAGCATGAAAAGGTGTAAAAAACATGAGAAGAATGAAATGGTCTGAAAAATACGAGCAGCATGGAAAAGTCTGAAACATATGAGAAGCTAGAAAAGGTGTGAAAAATATGAAGAGCCTGAAAAGGTGTGAAAAATATGAAAAGGTGTGAAAAATACGAGGAGCATGAAGAAGGTGTGAAAAATACGAGGAGCATGAAACGGTCTGAAAAATTTGAGGAGCATGAAAAGGTGTCATAAACACGAGAAGCATGAAAAGGTCTGAAAAATACGAGGAGCATGAAAAGGTCTGAAAAATATGAGGAGCTAGAAAAGTTGGGAAAAATACGAGGAGCACGAAAAGGTGTGAAATATACGAGGAGCATGAAAGGGTGTGAAAAATATGAAGAGCACAAAAGTTCTGAAAATTATGAAGAGCATGAAAAGGTGTGAAAAATATGAAGAGCATGAAAAATTCTGAAAAATACGAGGAGCATGAAAAGGTGTGAAAAATAGGAGGAGCACGAAAAGGTATGAAAAATACGAGGAGCATGAAAAGTTGTGAAAAATATGAGGAGCATGAAAAGATGTGAAAAATACGAGGAGCACAAAAAGGTGTGAAAAATACGAGGAGCATGAAAATGTGTGAAAAATATGAGGAGCATGAAAAGGTGTGAAAAATACGAGGAGCATGAAAAGGTCTGAAAAATTCTAGGAGCATGAAAACGCCTGAAAAATAGGTAGAGCATGAATAGATCTGAAAAATATGAGGAGCTAGAAAAGGTGTGAAAAATATGAAGAACATGAAAAATTTGAAAAATTTAAGGAGATAGAAAAGGTGTGAAAATATGAAGACCATGAAACGGTCAGAAAAATATGAGGAGCATGAAAAGGTGTCAAAAATATGAGGAACAAGTAAAGGTATGAAAAATATGAGGAGCATGAATCTGGATGAAAAATATGAGGAGTATGAAATGGTGTGAACAATATGAAGAGCATGAAAAGGCGTGAAAATTCGAGGAGCATGAAAAGGAGTGAACAATGCGAGGAGCATGAAAAGGTCTGAGAAATTGGAGGAGCATAAAAAGGTCTGAAAAATATGAAGAGCCCGAAAAGGTGTGAAAAATATGAAGAACAAGAAAATGTCTGAAAAGTATGAAGAGCACGAAAAGGTGTGACAAATAGGAGGAGAACGAAAAGGTGTGAAAAATACGAGGAGCATGAAAAAGTGTGACAAATACGAGGAGCATGAAAAGGTGTCAAAAATACGAGGAGCATGTAAAGGTGTGAAAAATACGAGGAGCATGAAAAGGTCTGAAAGATATGAGGAGCATGAAAAGGGTTATAAAATTAGAGGAGCATGAATCGGTCTGAAAAATATGAAGAGCCCGAAAAGGTCTGAAAAATATGAAGAGCACGAAAAGGTGTGAAAAATATGAAGAGCATGAAAAGGCATGAAAATTCGAGGAGCATGAAAAGGAGTGAAAAATGCGAGGAGCATGAAAAGGTCTGAGAAATTGGAGGAGCATAAATAGGTCTGAAAAATATGAAGAGCCTGAAAAGGTGTGAAAAATATGAAGACCAAGAAAATGTCTGAAAAGTATGAAGAGCACGAAAAGGTGTGAAAAATAGGAGGAGAACGAAAAGGTGTGAAAAATACGAGGAGCATGAAAAGGTGTGACAAATACGAGGAGCATGAAAAGGTGTGAAAAATACGAGGAGCATGAAAAGGACTGAAAGATATGAGGAACATGAAAAGGTGTGAAAAATTAGAGGAGCATGAATCGGTCTGAAAAATATGAAGAGCCCGAAAAGGTCTGAAAAATATGAAGAGCACGAAAAGGTGTGAAAAATATGAAGAGCATGAAAAGGCATGAAAATTCGAGGAGCATGAAAAGGAGTGAAAAATGCGAGGAGCATGAAAAGGTCTGAGAAATTGGAGGAGCATAAAAAGGTCTGAAAAATATGAAGAGCCTGAAAAGGTGTGAAAAATATGAAGAACAAGAAAATGTCTGAAAAGTATGAAGAGCACGAAAAGGTGTGAAAAATAGGAGGAGAACGAAAAGGTGTGAAAAATACGAGGAACATGAAAAGGTGTGACAACTACGAGGAGCATGAAAAGGTCTGAGAAACATGAAGAGCCTGAAAAGTTTGAAAAATATGAAGAGCTTGAAATGGTCTGAAAAATATGAAGAGCACGAAAAGGTGTTAAAAATATCAAGAGCACGAAAAGATCTGAAAAATATGAGGACCACGAAAAGGTGTGAAAAATACAAGGAGCACGAATAGGTGTGAAAAATACGAGTAGCATGTAAAAGTTGAAAAATAAGAGGAGCATGAATTTGTATAAAAATATGAGGAGCATGAAACGGTGTGAAAAATATGAAGAACATGAAAAGGTGTCAAAAATATGAGGAACATGAAAAGGTGTGAAAAATATGAAGAGCATGTAAAGGTCTGAAAAATACGAGGAGCATGAACATGTCTGAAATATATGAAGAGCACGTAAAGGTCTGAAAAATACGAGGAGCATGAAAAGGAGTGCAAAATTCGAGGAGCATGAAAAGGTCTGAGAAATAAGAGGAGCATAAAAAGGTCTGAAAAATATGCGGAGCATGAAAAGGTGTAAAAAACATGAGAAGAATGAAATGGTCTGAAAAATACGAGGAGCATGGAAAGGTCTGAAACATATGAGAAGCTAGAAAAGGTGTGAAAAATATGAAGAGCCTGAAAAGGTGTGAAAAATATGAAAAGGTGTGAAAAATACGAGGAGCATGAAGAGGTGTGAAAAATACGAGGAGCATGAAACAGTCTGAAAAATTTGTGGAGCATGAATAGGTGTAATAAACACGAGAAGCATGAAAAGGTCTGAAAAATACGAGGAGCATGAAAAGGTCTGAAAAATATGAGGAGCTAGAAAAGTTGTGAAAAATACGAGGAGCACAAAAAGGTGTGAAATATACGAGGAGCATGAAAGGGTGTGAAAAATATGAAGAGCACAAAAGTTCTGAAAATTATGAAAGCATGAAAAGGTGTGAAAAATATGAAGCAGCAGTGAAAAATTCTGAAAAATACAAGGAGGCACGAAAAGGGTGTGAAAGAATAGGTAGGAGCAGACGAAAAGTGGCTGAAAAATACGAGGAGCATGAAATGTGTGAAAAATACGAGGAGCATGAAAAGGTGTGAAAAATACGAGGAGCATGAAAAGGTCTGAAAAATTCTAGGAGCATGAAAGGCTGAAAAATAGGAAGAGCATGAATAGATCTGAAAATATGAGCTAGAAAAGGTGTGAAGAATATGAAGAACATGAAAAAGTTGAAAAATTTGAGGAGATAGAAAAGGTGTGAAAATATGAAGAGCATGAAATGGTGTGAAAAATACGAGGAGCATGAAAAGGTCTCAAAAATACGAAGAGCACGAAAAGGTTTGAAAAATATGAGAAGCACGAAAAGGTGTGAAAAATATGAAGAGCCTGAAAAGGTGTGAAAAATACGAGGAGCATGAAAAGGTGGAAAAATACGAGGAGCATGAAAAGGTGTGAAAAATACGAGGAGCATGAAAAGGCCTGAAAAATAGGAGGAGCATGAATAGATCTGAAAAATATGAGGAGCTAGAAAAGGTGTGAAAAATATGAAGAACATGAAAAATTTGAAAAATTTGAGGAGATAGAAAAGGTGTGAAAATATGAAGAGCATGAAATGGTGTGAAAAATACGAGGAGCATGAAAAGGTGTGAAAAATACGAAGAGCACGAAAAGGTGTGAAAAATATGAGAAGCACGAAAAGGTGTGAAAATGATGAGGAGCATGAAAAGGTGTGAAAAATACGACGAGCATGAAAAGCTGTGAAAATTAGGAAGAGCATGAAAAAGTGTGAAAATTATGAAGAGCATGAAAAGGTGTGAAAAATACGAAGAGCATGAAAAGGTGTGAAAAATATGAAGAGAATGAAAAGGACTGAAAAATACGAGGAGCCTGAAAAGGTCAGAAAAATATTAGGAGCATGAAAAGTTGTCAAAAACATGAGGAGCATGAAAAGGTGTAAAAAATTAGAGGAGCATGAAACAGACTGAAAAATATGAGGAGCATGAAACGGTCAGAAAAATATGAGGAGCATGAATAGGTGTCAAAAATATGAGAAGTATGAAATGGTGTGAAAATATGAAGAGCATGAAACGGACTGAAAAATATGAGGACCATGAAAAGGTGTCAAAAATATGAGGAACAAGTAAAGGTATGAAAAATATGAGGAGCATGAATCTGGATGAAAAATATGAGGAGTATGAAACGTTATGAACAATAGGAAGAGCATGAAAAGGTCTGAAAAATACGAGGAGCATGAAAAGGTCTGAAAAATACGAAGAGCCTGAAAAGGAGTGAAAAATATGAAGAACAAGCATATGTCTGAAAAGTATGAAGAGCACGAAAAGGTGTGACAAATAGGAGGAGCATGAAAAGGTGTCAAAAATACGAGGAGCGTGAAATGGTGTGAAAAATACGAGGAACATGAAAAGGTCTGAAAGATATGAGGAGCATGAAAAGGTGTGAAAAATTAGAGGAGCATGAATCGGTCTGAAAAATATGAAGAGCCCGAAAAGGTGTGAAAAATATGAAGAGCATGAAAAGCTGTGAAAAATACGAAGAGCATGAAAAGGTGTGAAAAATATGAAGAGAATGAAAAGGTCTGAAAAATACGAGGAGCCTGAAAAGGTCAGAAAAATATTAGGAGCATGAAAAGTTGTCAAAAACATGAGGAGCATGAAAAGGTTTGAAAAATTAGAGGAGCATGAAACGGACTGAAAAATACGAGGAGCATGAAACGGTCAGAAAAATATGAGGAGCATGAATAGGTGTCAAAAATATGAGAAGTATGAAAGGGTGTGAAAATATGAAGAGCATGAAACGGACTGAAAAATACGAGGAGCATGAAACGGTCAGAAAAATATGAGGAGCATGAATAGGTGTCAAAAATATTAGGAGTATGAAATGGTGTGAAAATATGAAGAGCACGAAACGGTCTGAAAAATATGAGGAGCATGAAAAGGTGTGAAAAATATGAGGAACAAGTAAAGGTATGAAAAATATGAGGAGCATGAATCTGGATGAAAAATATGAGGAGTATGAAACGGTGTGAACAATAGGAAGAGCATGAAAAGGTCTGAAAAATAAGAGGAGCATGAAAAGGTCTGAAAAATATGAAGAGCCTGAAAAGGTGTGAAAAATATGAAGAACAAGAAAATGTCTGAAAAGTATGAAGAGCACAAAAAGGTGTGACAAATAGGAGGAGAAAGAAAAGGTGTGAAAAATACGAGGAGCATGAAAAGGTGTGACAAATACGAGGAGCATGAAAAGGTGTGACAAATACGAGGAGCATGAAAAGGTGTGAAAAATACGAGGAGCATGAAAAGGTCTGAAAGATATGAGGAACATGAAAAGGTGTGAAAAATTAGAGGAGCATGAATCGGTCTGAAAAATATGAAGAGCCCGAAAAGGTCTGAAAAATATGAAGAGCACGAAAAGGTGTGAAAAATATGAAGAGCCTGAAAAGGTGTGAAAAATATGAAGAACAAGAAAATGTCTGAAAAGTATGAAGAGCACGAAAAGGTGTGAAAAATAGGAGAAGAACGAAAAGGTGTGAAAAATACGAGGAACATGAAAAGGTGTGACAAATACGAGGAGCATGAAAAGGTCTGAAAAACATGAAGAGCCTGAAAAGTTTGAAAAATATGAAGAGCTTGAAATGGTCTGAAAAATATGAAGAGCACGAAAAGGTGTTAAAAATATCAAGAGCACGAAAAGATCTGAAAAATATGAGGACCACGAAAAGGTGTGAAAAATACAAGGAGCACGAAAAGGTGTGAAAAATACGAGTAGCATGTAAAGGTTGAAAAATAAGAGGAGCATGAATTTGTATAAAAATATGAGGAGCATGAAACGGTGTGAAAAATATGAAGAGCATGAAAAGGTGTCAAAAATATGAGGAACATGAAAAGGTGTGAAAAATATGAAGAGCATGTAAAGGTCTGAAAAATACGAGGAGCATGAACATGTCTGAAATATATGAAGAGCACGTAAAGGTCTGAAAAATACGAGGAGCATGAAAAGGAGTGCAAAATTCGAGGAGCATGAAAAGGTCTGAGAAATAAGAGGAGCATAAAAAGGTCTGAAAAATACGCGGAGCATGAAAAGGTGTAAAAAACATGAGAAGAATGAAATGGTCTGAAAAATACGAGGAGCATGGAAAGGTCTGAAACATATGAGAAGCTAGAAAAGGTGTGAAAAATATGAAGAGCCTGAAAAGGTGTGAAAAATATGAAAAGGTGTGAAAAATACGAGGAGCATGAAGAGGTGTGAAAAATACGAGGAGCATGAAACGGTCTGAAAAATTTGAGGAGCATGAATAGGTGTAATAAACACAAGAAGCATGAAAAGGTCTGAAAAATACGAGGAGCATGAAAAGGTCTGAAAAATATGAGGAGCTAGAAAAGTTGTGAAAAATACGAGGAGCACAAAAAGGTGTGAAATATACGAGGAGCATGAAAGGGTGTGAAAAATATGAAGAGCACAAAAGTTCTGAAAATTATGAAGAGCATGAAAAGGTGTGAAAAATATGAAGAGCATGAAAAATTCTGAAAAATACAAGGAGCACGAAAAGGTGTGAAAAATAGGAGGAGCACGAAAAGGTGTGAAAAATACGAGGAGCATGAAAATGTGTGAAAAATACGAGGAGCATGAAAAGGTGTGAAAAATACAAGGAGCCCGAAAAGGTGTGAAAAATATGAGAAGCACGAAAAGGTGTGAAAATGATGAGGAGCATGAAAAGGTGTGAAAAATATGACGAGCATGAAAAGCTGTGAAAATTAGGAAGAGCATGAAAAAGTGTGAAAACTATGAAGAGCATGAAAACATGTGAAAAATACGAACAGCATGAAAAGGTGTGAAAAATATGAAGAGAATGAAAAGGTCTGAAAAATACGAGGAGCCTGAAAAGGTCAGAAAAATATTAGGAGCATGAAAAGTTGTCAAAAACATGAGGAGCATGAAAAGGTGTAAAAAATTAGAGGAGCATGAAACGGACTGAAAAATACGAGGAGCATGAAACGGTCTGAAAAAAATGAGGAGCATGAAAAGTTCTGAAATATAGGAGGACCATGAAAAGTTCTGAAAAATATGAGAAGCATGAAAAGGTGTTAAAAATATTAGGAGCATGAAATTGTGTGAAAAATATGAAGAGCAAGATAAGGTGTGAAAAATAAGAGCAGCATTAAGACGTGTGAAAAATAGGAAGATCATGAAACACTGTGAAAAACACAAAGAGCATGAAAAGTTTGGAAAAATAATAATAGCATGAAAATGTCTGAAAAATATGAAAAGCATGAGAAGGTGTGAATAATATGAACAGCATGAAAAGGTGTGGAAAATACGAGGAGCATGAAAAGATCTGAAAAATAGGAGGAGCATGAAACGGTCCGAAAAATTTGAGGAGCATGAAACTGTCTGAAAAATATGAGGAGCATGAAAGTTGTGAAAAATGCAAAGAGCATGAAAAGGTGTGAAAAATACGAAGAGCATGAAGAGGACTGAAAAATACGAGAAGCATGAAAAGGTGTGAAATATATGAGGAGCATGAAAAGTTGTGGAAAATGCGAGGAGCATGAAAAGGTGTGAAAAATATGAATAGCATGAAAAAGTGTGAAAAGTAAGAGGAGCATGAAAAGGTTTGAAAAATACGAGGAGCATGAAAACGTCTTAAAAATACGAGGCGCATGAAAAGGTCTGAAAAATATGTAGAGCATGAACAGGTGAAAAAATATGAGGAGAATGAAAAGGTGTGAAAAATATGAAGAGAATAAAAAGGTGTCAAAAATATGAGGAGCTTGTAAAGGTGTGAAAAATATGAGGAGCATGAATCTGTAAGAAAAATATGAGGAGCATAAAACGGTGTGAAAAATATGAAGAGCATGAAAAGGTGTGAAAATTATGAGGAGTATGAAAACGTCTTAAAAATACGAGGAGCATGAAAAGGTGTGAAATATTTGAGGAGCATGAAAAGGTGTGTAAAATACGAAGAGCATGAAACGGTGTGAAAAATAAGAGGAGCATGAAATGGTGTGAAAAAATGAGGAGCATGAAAAGATCTGAAAATTAAGAGGACCATTTAAAGGTCTGAAAAATACGAGGAGCATGAAAAGCTCTGAAAAATACGAGGAGCAGGAAAAGGTGTGAAAATTATCAAAAGCATGAAAAGGTCTGAAAAATATGAAGAGCATGATAAGGTGTCAAAAATATGAGGAGCATTGAAAGGTGTCGACAATATGAGAAGCAGGTAAAGGTGTGAAAAATATGAGGAGCATGAAACTGTATGAAAAATTAGAGGAGGATGAAACGGTGTGAAAAATATGAAGAGCATGAAAAGGTGTGAAAAATATGAGGAGCATGAAACACTCAGAAAAATACGAGATCATGAAATGGAGTGAAAAACACAAAGAGCATGGAAAGCTGTGAAAAATATCAAGAGCATGAAAAGGTCTGAAAAATATGAAAAGCATGAAAACGTGTCAAAAATATGAAGAGCATAAAAAGGTGTGAAAAATACGAAGAGCCTGAGGAGGTGTGAAAAACACGAAGAGCATGAAAAGATGTGAAAAATACGAAGAGCTTGAAAAGGTGTGACAAATACAAAGAGCATGTAAAGTTGTGAAAAATACGAGGAGCATGAAACGGTTTGAAAAATACGAGGAGATGAAGACGTCTGAAAAATACGACGAGCATGAAAAGGTCTGAAAAATATGTAGAGCATGAAAAAGTGTCAAAAATATGGGGAGCATGAAAAGGTGTCAAAATATGAAGAGCATGAAACGGTGTCAAAAATATGAGTAGCATGAAAAGGTTGAAAAATAAGAGGAGCATGAATTTGTATAAAAAATATGAGGAGCATGAAACGATGTGAAAAATATGAAGAAAATGAAAAGGTGTGAAAAATATGAGGAGCATGAAAAGGTGTAAAAAATATGAAGAGCATGAAATGTGGGAAAAACACGAAGGGCATGCAAAGGTGTGAAAAATATCAAGAGCATGAAAAGGTCTGAAAAATATGAAGAGCATGAAAAGGTGTGAAAAATATCAAGAGCATGAAAGATGTGAAAAACAGGAAGGGCATGAAAAGGTGTGAAAAATATCAAGAGAATGAAAAGGTCTGAGGAATATGAAGAGCATGAAAATGTATGAAAAATTCAAAGAGCATGAAAAGAAGTGAAAAATACGAAGAGCATGAAAAGTTGTGAAAAATACCAAGAGCATGAAAAGGTGTGAAAAATACTAGGAGCATGAAAAGGTGTGAAAAACAAGAAGAGCATGAAAAGCTGTGAAAAATATAAAAAGCATGAAAAGGTCTGAAAAAATATGAAGAGCATGAGGAGGTGTGAAAAATATGAAGAACATGAAAAAATGTGAAAAATAAGAAGAGCATAAAGGGTGTGAAAAACGTGCAGAGCATGTAAAAGTGTGGAAAATAAGAAGAGCATGAAAAGGTGTGACAAATACGAAGAGCATGAAAAGGTCTGAAAAATACGAGGAGCACGAAAACGTCTTAAAAATACGAGGCACATGAAAAGGTTTGAAAAATATGTAGAGCATGAACAGGTGTCAAAAATATGAGGAGAATGAAAAGTGTGAAAAATATGAAGAGCATGAAAAGGTGTCAAAAATATGAGGAGCATGAAAAGGTGTCAAAAATATGAGGAACAAGTAAAGGTATGAAAAATATGAGGAGCATGAATCTGGATGAAAAATATGAGGAGTATGAAACGGTGTGAACAATAGGAAGAGCATGAAAAGGTCTGAAAAATAAGAGGAGCATGAAAAGGTCTGAAAAATATGAAGAGCCTGAAAAGGTGTGAAAAATATGAAGAACAAGAAAATGTCTGAAAAGTATGAAGAGCACAAAAAGGTGTGACAAATAGGAGGAGAAAGAAAAGGTGTGAAAAATACGAGGAGCATGAAAAGGTGTGACAAATACGAGGAGCATGAAAAGGTGTGACAAATACGAGGAGCATGAAAAGGTGTGACAAATACGAGGAGCATGAAAAGGTCTGAAAGATATGAGGAACATGAAAAGGTGTGAAAAATTAGAGGAGCATGAATCGGTCTGAAAAATATGAAGAGCCCGAAAAGGTCTGAAACATATGAAGAGCACGAAAAGGTGTGAAAAATATGAAGAGCATGAAAAGGCATGAAAATTCGAGGAGCATGAAAAGGAGTGAAAAATGAGAGGAGCATGAAAAGGTCTGAGAAATTGGAGGAGCATAAATAGGTCTGAAAAATATGAAGAGCCTGAAAAGGTGTGAAAAATATGAAGACCAAGAAAATGTCTGAAAAGTATGAAGAGCACGAAAAGGTGTGAAAAATAGGAGGAGAACGAAAAGGTGTGAAAAATACGAGGAGCATGAAAAGGTGTGACAAATACGAGGAGCATGAAAAGGTGTCAAAAATATGAGGAGCATCAAAAGATGTGAAAAATACGAGGAGCATGAAAAGGTCTGAAAGATATGAGGAGCATGAAAAGGTGTGAAAAATTAGAGGAGCATGAATCGGTCTGCAAAATATGAAGAGCCCGAAAAGGTCTGAAAAATATGAAGAGCCCGAAAAGGTGTGAAAAATATGAAGAGCATGAAAAGGCATGAAAATTCGAGGAGCATGAAAAGGAGTGAAAAGTGCGAGGAGCATGAAAAGGTCTGAGAAATTGAAGGAGCATAAAAAGGTCTGAAAAATATGAAGAGCCTGAAAAGGTGTGAAAAATATGAAGAACAAGAAAATGTCTGAAAAGTATGAAGAGCACGAAAAGGTGTGAAAAATAGGAGGAGAACGAAAAGGTGTGAAAAATACGAGGAACATGAACAGGTGTGACAAATACGAGGAGCATAAAAAGGTCTGAAAAACATGAAGAGCCTGAAAAGTTTGAAAGATATGAAGAGCTTGAAATGGTCTGAAAAATATGAAGAGCACGAAAAGGTGTTAAAAATATCAAGAGCACGAAAAGATCTGAAAAATATGAGGACCACGAAAAGGTGTGAAAAATACAAGGAGCACGAAAAGGTGTGAAAAATACGAGTAGCATGTAAAGGTTGAAAAATAAGAGGAGCATGAATATGTATAAAAAATATGAGGAGCATGAAACGGTGTGAAAAATATGAAGAGCATGAAAAGGTGTCAAAAATATGAGGAACATGAAAAGGTGTGAAAAATATGAAGAGCATGTAAAGGTCTGAAAAATACGAGGAGCATGAACATGTCTGAAATATATGAAGAACACGTAAAGGTCTGAAAAATACGAGGAGCATGAAAAGGAGTGCAAAATTCGAGGAGCATGAAAAGGTCTGAGAAATAAGAGGAGCATAAAAAGGTCTGAAAAATACGCGGAGCATGAAAAGGTGTAAAAAACATGAGAAGAATTAAATGGTCTGAAATATATGAGGAGCATGGAAAGGTCTGAAACATATGAGAAGCTAGAAAAGGTGTGAAAAATATGAAGAGCCTGAAAAGGTGTGAAAAATATGAAAAGGTGTGAAAAATACGAGGAGCATGAAGAGGTGTGAAAAATATGAGGAGCATGAAAAATTCTGAAAAATACAAGGAGCACGAAAAGGTGTGAAAAATAGGAGGAGCATGAAAATGTGTGAAAAATACGAGGAGCATGAAAAGGTCTGAAAAATTCTAGGAGCATGAAAAGGCCTGAAAAATAGGAGGAGCATGAATAGATCTGAAAAATATGAGGAGCTAGAAAAGGTGTGAAGAATATGAAGAACATGAAAAATTTGAAAAATTTGAGGAGATAGAAAAGGTGTGAAAATATGAAGAGCATGAAATGGTGTGAAAAATACGAGGAGCATGAAAAGGTCTCAAAAATACGAAGAGCACGAAAAGATGTGAAAAATATGAGAAGCACGAAAAGGTGTGAAAATGATGAGGAGCATGAAAACGTGTGAAAAATACGACGAGCATGAAAAGCTGTGAAAATTAGGAAGAGCATGAAAAAGTGTGAAAATTATGAAGAGCATGAAAAGGTGTGAAAAATACGAAGAGCATGAAAAGATGTGAAAAATATGAAGAGAATGATAAGGTCTGAAAAATACGAGGAGCCTGAAAAGGTCAGAAAAATATTAGGAGCATGAAAAGTTGTCAAAAACATGTGGAGCATGAAAAGGTGTGAAAAATTAGAGGAGCATGAAACGGACTGAAAAATACGAGGAGCATGAAACGGTCAGAAAAATATGAGGAGCATGAATAGGTGTGAAAAATATGAGAAGTATGAAATGGTGTGAAAATATGAAGAGCATGAAACGGACTGAAAAATACGAGGAGCATGAAACGGTCAGAAAAATATGAGGAGCATGAATAGGTGTCAAAAATATTAGGAGTATGAAATGGTGTGAAAATATGAAGAGCACGAAACGGTCTGAAAGATATGAGGAGCATGAAAAGGTGTCAAAAATATGAGGAACAAGTAAAGGTATGAAAAATATGAGGAGCATGAATCTGGATGAAAAATATGAGGAGTATGAAACGTTATGAACAATAGGAAGAGCATGAAAAGGTCTGAAAAATACGAGGAGCATGAAAAGGTCTGAAAATATGAGAACAGAAAATGTCTGAAAAGTATGAAGAGCACGAAAAGGTGTGACAAATAGGAGGAGCATGAAAAGGTGTCAAAAATACGAGGAGCATGAAAAGGTGTGAAAAATACGAGGAGCATGAAAAGGTCTGAAAGATATGAGGAGCATGAAAAGGTGTGAAAAATTAGAGGACCATGAATCCGTCTGAAAAATATGAAGAGCCCGAAAAGGTGTGAAAAATATGAAGAGCATGAAAAGGTGTGAAAATTCGAGGAGCATGAAAAGGAGTGAAAAATGCGAGGAGCATGAAAAGGTCTGAGAAATTGGAGGCGCATAAAAAGGTCTGAAAAATATGAAGAGCATGAAAAGGTGTGAAAAATATGAAGAACAAGAAAATGTCTGAAAAGTATGAAGAGCACGAAAAGGTGTGAAAAATAGGAGGAGAATGAAAAGGTGTGAAAAATACGAGTAGCATGTAAAGGTTGAAAAATAAGAGGAGCATGAATTTTTATAAAAAATATGAGGAGCATGAAACGGTGTGAAACCTTTTCATGCTTCCTATTGTTCATACCGTTTCATACTCCTCATATTTTTCATCCAGATTCATGCTCCTCATATTTTTCATACCTTTACTTGTTCCTCATATTTTTGACACCTTTTCATGCTCCTCATATCTTTCAGACCGTTTCGTGCTCTTCATATTTTCACACCATTTCATACTCCTAATATTTTTGACACCTATTCATGCTCCTCATATTTTTCTGACCGTTTCATGCTCCTCGTATTTTTCAGTCCGTTTCATGCTCTTCATATTTTCACACCATTTCATACTTCTCATATTTTTGACACCTATTCATGCTCCTCATATTTTTCTGACCATTTCATGCTCCTCGTATTTTTCAGTCCGTTTCATGCTCCTCTAATTTTTCACACCTTTTCATGCTCCTCATATTTTTGACAACTTTTCATGCTCCTAATATTTTTCTGACGTTTTCAGGCTCTCGTATTTTTCAGACCTTTTCATTCTCTTCATATTTTTCACACCTTTTCATGCTCTTCGTATTTTTCACACCTTTTCATGCTCTTCATAATTTTCACACCTTTTCATGCTCTTCCTAATTTTCACAGCTTTTCATGCTCGTCGTATTTTTCACACCTTTTCATGCTCCTCATCATTTTCACACCTTTTCGTGCTTCTCATATTTTTCACACCTTTTCGTGCTCTTCGTATTTTTGAGACCTTTTCATGCTCCTCGTATTTTTCACACCATTTCATGCTCTTCATATTTTCACACCTTTTCTATCTCCTCAAATTTTTCAAATTTTTCATGTTCTTCATATTCTTCACACCTTTTCTAGCTCCTCCTATTTTTCAGGCCTTTTCATGTTCCTAGAATTTTTCAGACCTTTTCATGCTCCTCGTATTTTTCACACCTTTTCATGCTCCTCGTATTTTTCACACATTTTCATGCTCCTCGTATTTTTCACACCTTTTCGTGCTCCTCCTATTTTTCACACTTTTTCGTGCTCCTTGTATTTTTCAGAATTTTTCATGCTCTTCATATTTTTCACACCTTTTCATGCTCTTCATAATTTTCAGAACTTTTGTGCTCTTCATATTTTTCACACCCTTTCATGCTCCTCGTATATTTCACACCTTTTCGTGCTCCTCGTATTTTTCACAACTTTTCTAGCTCCTCATATTTTTCAGATCTTTTCATGCTCCTCGTATTTTTCAGACCTTTTCATGCTTCTCGTGTTTATTACACCTTTTCATGCTCCTCAAATTTTTCAGGCCGTTTCATGCTCCTCGTATTTTTCACACCTCTTCATGCTCCTCGTATTTTTCACACCTTTTCATATTTTTCACACCTTTTCAGGCTCTTCATATTTTTCACACCTTTTCTAGCTTCTCATATGTTTCAGACCTTTCCATGCTCCTCATATATTTCAGACCATTTCATTCTTCTCATGTTTTTTACACCTTTTCATGCTCCGCGTATTTTTCAGACCTTTTTATGCTCCTCTTATTTCTCAGACCTTTTCATGCTCCTCGAATTTTGCACTCCTTTTCATGCTCCTCGTATTTTTCAGAGCTTTTCATGCTCCTCGTATTTTTCAGACCTTTAAATGGTCCTCTTAATTTTCAGATCTTTTCATGCTCCTCTTATTTTTCACACCGTTTCATGCTCTTCGTATTTTACACACCTTTTCATGCTCCTCAAATATTTCACACCTTTTCATGCTCCTCGTATTTTTAAGACGTTTTCATACTCCTCATAATTTTCACACCTTTTCATGCTCTTCATATTTTTCACACCGTTTTATGCTCCTCATATTTTTCATACAGATTCATGCTCCTCATATTTTTCACACCTTTACAAGCTCCTCATATTTTTGACACCTTTTTATTCTCTTCATATTTTTCACACCTTTTCATTCTCCTCATATTTTTTCACCTGTTCATGCTCTACATATTTTTCAGACCTTTTCATGCGCCTCGTATTTTTAAGACGTTTTCATGCTCCTCGTATTTTTCAAACCTTTTCATGCTCCTCTTACTTTTCACACTTTTTCATGCTATTCATATTTTTCACACCTTTTCATGCTCCTCGCATTTTCCACAACTTTTCATGCTCCTCATATATTTCACACCTTTTCATGCTTCTCGTATTTTTCAGTCCTCTTCATGCTCTTCGTATTTTTCACACCTTTTCATGCTCTTTGCATTTTTCACAACTTTCATGCTCCTCATATTTTTCAGACAGTTTCATGCTCCTCAAATTTTTCGGACCGTTTCATGCTCCTCCTATTTTTCAGATCTTTTCATGCTCCTCGTATTTTCCACACCTTTTCATGCTGTTCATATTATTCACACCGTTTCATGCTCCTCATATTTTTTATACAAATTCATGCTCCTCTTATTTTTCAACCTTTACATGCTACTCGTATTTTTCACACCTTTTCATTCTCCTCCTATTTTTCACACCTTTTCGTGCTCTTCATACTTTTCAGACATTTTCTTGTTCTTCATATTTTTCACACCTTTTCAGGCTCTTCATATTTTTCAGACCTTTTTATGCGCCTCCAATTTTTCAGACCTTTTCATGCTCCTCGCATTTTTCACTCCTTTTCATGCTCCTCGAATTTTCACACCTTTTCATGCTCTTCATATTTTTCACACCTTTTCGGGCTCTTCATATTTTTCAGACGGATTCATGGTCCTCTAATTTTTCACACCTTTTCATGCTCCACATATCTTTCAGACCTTTTCATGCTCCTCGTATTTTTCACACCATTTCATGCTCCTCGTATTTTTGACACCTTTTCATGCTCCTCCTATTTGTCACACCTTTTCGTGCTCTTCATACTTTTCAGACATTTTCTTGTTCTTCATATTTTTCACACCTTTTCAGGCTCTTCATATTTTTCAGACCTTTTCATGCTTCCTATTGTTCATACCGTTTCATACTCCTCATATTTTTCATCCAGATTCATGCTCCTCATATTTTTCATACCTTTACTTGTTCCTCATATTTTTGACACCTTTTCATGCTCCTCATATTTTTCAGACCGTTTCGTGCTCTTCATATTTTCACACCATTTCATACTCCTAATATTTTTGACACCTATTCATGCTCCTCATATTTTTCTGACCCTTTCATGCTCCTCGTATTTTTCAGTCCGTTTCATGCTCTTCATATTTTCACACCATTTCATACTTCTCATATTTTTGACACCTATTCATGCTCCTCATATTTTTCTGACCTTTTAATGCTCCTCGTATTTTTCAGTCCGTTTCATGCTCCTCTAATTTTTCACAGCTTTTCATGCTCCCCATGTTTTTGACAACTTTTAATGCTCCTAATATTTTTCTGACCTTTTCAGGCTCCTCGTATTTTTCAGACCTTTTCATTCTCTTCATATTTTTCACACCTTTTCATGCTCTTCGTATTTTTCACACCTTTTCATGCTCTTCATAATTTTCACACTTTTTCATGCTCTTCCTAATTTTCACAGCTTTTCATGCTCGTCGTATTTTTCACACCTTTTCATGCTCCTCATCATTTTCACACCTTTTCGTGCTTCTCATATTTTTCACACCTTTTCGTGCTCTTCGTATTTTTGAGACCTTTTCATGCTCCTCGTATTTTTCACACCATTTCATGCTCTTCATATTTTCACACCTTTTCTATCTCCTCAAATTTTTTAAATTTTTCATGTTCTTCATATTCTTCACACCTTTTCTAGCTCCTCATATTTTTCAGATCTATTCATGCTCCTCCTATTTTTCAGGCCTTTTCATGCTCCTAGTATTTTTCAGACCTTTTCATGCTCCTCGTATTTTTCACACCTTTTCGTGCTCCTCCTATTTTTCACACCTTTTCGTGCTCCTCGTATTTTTCACACCTTTTCATGCTCCTCCTATTTTTCACACCTTTTCGTGCTCCTTGTATTTTTCAGAATTTTTTCGATGCTCTTCATATTTTTCACACCTTTTCAATGCTCTTCATAATTTACAGAAAACTTTTTTGTGCTCTTTTCATATTTTCACACCCTTATCATGCTCCTCGAATATTTCACACCTTTTCTTGCTCTCGATTTTCACCACTTTTCTAGACTCCTCATAATTTTTTCACACGCTTTCATGCCTCCTGGTATTTTTCAGACCTTTTCATGCTTCTCGTTGTATTATATACACGCTTTTCATGCTCCTCAAATTTTTCAGGCCGTTTCATGCCACTCCTCGTATTTTTCACACCTTGTTCATATTTTTTCACACCTTTTCAGGCTCTTCATAATTTTTCAAACCTTTTTCTAGGCTTCTCATATAGTTTCAGACCTTTCCATGCTCCTCATATATTTCAGACCATTTCATTCTTCTATGTTTATACACCCACCCGCGTATTTCAGACCTACCTCTACCTCAACCCACCCGATTTTGCACTCCTTTTCATGCTCCTCGTATTTATTCAGACCTTTACTGCCTTATATATTTTCAGACACACCGCAGTACCCTACATGCTCTTCATATTTTCAACCTTTCATGCTCCTGGTTGACACTTCATTGCTCTTCATATTTTTCACAGCCGTCAATGCTCCCATAATTTTTTATATAAATTCATGCTCCTCTTATTTTTCAACCTTCACATGCTACTCGTATTTTTAACACCTTTTCGTGCTCCTTGTATTTTTCACACCTTTTCGTGGTCCTCATATTTTTCAGATCTTTTCGTGCTCTTGATATTTTTAACACCTTTTCGTGCTCTTCATATTTTTCAGACCATTTCAAGCTCTTCATATCTTTCAAACTTTTCAGGCTCTTCATGTTTTTCAGACCTTTTTATGCTCCTCGTATTTGTCACACCTGTTCATGTTCCTCGTATTTTTCACACCTTTTCGTTCTCCTCCTATTTTTCACACCTTTTCGTGCTCTTCATACTTTTCAGACATTTTCTTGTTCTTCATATTTTTCACACCTTTTCAGGCTCTTCATATTTTTCATACCTTTTTATGCTCCTCCAATTTCTCAGACCTTTTCATGCTCCTCGCACTTTTCACTCCTTTTCATGCTCCTCGAATTTTCATGCCTTTTCATGCTCTTCATATTTTTCACACCTTTTCGGGCTCTTCATATTTTTCAGACCTTTTCGGGCTCTTCATATTTTGCAGACCGATTCATGCTCCTCTAATTTTTCACACCTATGAAAAGGTGTGAAAAATACGAGGAGCATGAAAAGGTGTCAAAAATACGAGGAGCATGAAAAGGTGTGAAAAATACACGGAGCATGAAACGATGTGAAAAATGTGAAGAGCATGAAAAGGTCTGAAAAATACGAGGAGCATGAAAAGGTCTGAGAAATTAGAGGAGTATGAAAAGTTCTGAGTAAAAGGAGGAGCATGAAAAGGTGTGAAAAATACGAAGAGCACGAAAAGGTGTGAAAATATGAAGAGCATGAAACGGTGTGAATAATATGAAGAGCACGAAAAGGTCTGAAAAATACGGAGAGGACAAAAAGGTTTGAAAAAGAGAAGGAGCATGAAAAGGTGTGAAAAATACGAGGAGCATGAAAACTCCTGAATAATACGAGGAGCATGAAAAGGTCTGAAAAACACGAGGAGCTTGAAAATGTCTGAAAAATACAAAGAGAACGAAAGTGTGTGAAAAATACAAGGAGCATGAAAAGGTGTGAAAAATACGAGGAGCTTGAAAATGTCTGAAAAATACGAAGAGAACGAAAGTGTGTGAAAAATAGAAGGAGCACGAAAAGGTGTGAAAAATACGAGGAGCTTGAAAAAGTCTGAAAAATACGAAGAGAACGAAAGTGTGTGAAAAATACAAGGAGCATGAAAAGGTGTGAAAAACACGAGGAGTATGAAAAGTCCTGAATAATACGAGGAGCATGAAAAGGTGTGAAAAACACGAGGAGCCTGAAAAAGTGTGAAAAATATGAAGAGCACAAAAATGTCTGAAATATATGAAGAGCACGAATAGGTCTGAAAAATACGAGGAACATGAACAGGTGTGAATAATACGAGGAGCATCAGAAGGTCTGAAAAATATTAGGAGCATGAAAAGGTCTGAGAAATATGAAGAGCACGAAAGGTGTGAAAAATAGGGGGAGCATGAAAAGGTGTGAGAAATAGGAGCATGAAAATGTCTGAGAAATAGGAGGAGCATAAAAAGGTCTGAAAAATATGAGGAGCATGAAAAAGTGTGAAAAATTTGAGGAACATTAAAAGGTCTGAGAGATAAAAGGAGCATAAAAAGGTCTGAAAAATACACGGAGCATGAAAAGGTGTAAAAAACACGAGAAGCATGAAAAGGTGTGAAAAATATGATCTGAAAAATATGAAGAACATGAAAAGGTGTGAAAAGAATGTAGAGCAGGAAAAAGAGTGAAAAATATGAGGAGCATGAAAAGGTGTGAAAAATACGAGGAGCATGAAAAGGCCTGAAAAATAGCAGGGGTATAAAAAGTTCTGAAAAATACAAGGAGCATGAAAAGGTCTGGAAAATATGAAGAGCCTTATAAGATATGAAAAATATGAGGAGCACGAAAAGATCTGAAAAATATGAGGAGAACGAAAATGTGTGAAATATAAGAGGAGCATGAAAAGGTGTGAAAATTACGAAGAGGTTGAAAAGGAGTGACAAATACGAAGAGCATGTAAAGTTGTGAAAAATACAAGGAGCATGAAAAGGTCTGGAAAATACGAGGAGCATGAAAAGGTCTGAAAAAGACGAAGAGCATGAAAAGGTGTGGAAAATATCAAGAGCTTAAAAAGGTGTCAAAAATATGAGTAGCTTGTAAAGGTGACAAAAATAAGACGAACATGATCCTGTATAAAAAATATGAGGAGCATGAAACGGATTTGAAAAATATGAAGAGCATGAAAAGGTGTGAAAAATATAAAAAGCATGAAAAGGTCTGAAAAGTATGAAGAGCATGAAAAGGTGTGAAAAACATGCAGAGCATGAAAAAGTGTGAAAAATACGAGGAGCATGAAAAGGTCTGAAAAATACGAGGAGCATTAAAACGTCTTAAAAATACGAGTCGCATGAAATGGTCTGAAAAATATGTAGAGCATGAACAGGTGTCAAAAATATGAGGAGAATGAAAAGGTTTGAAAAATATGAACAGCATGAAAAGGTGTCAAAAATATGAGGAAAATGTAAAGGTGTGCAAAATATGAGGAGCATGAATCTAATGAAAAATATGAGGAGCATGAAACGCTGTGAAAAATGTGAAGAGCATGAAAAGGTGTGAAAATTATGAGGAATATGAAAACGTCTTAAAAATACGAGGAGCATGAAAAGGTCTGAAAAATATGTGGAGCATGTAAAGTGTCAAAAATATGAGAATAATGAAAAGGTGTGTAAAATATGAAAAGCATGAAAAGGTGTCAAAAATATGAGGAACAAGTAAAGGTGTGAAAAATATGAGGAGCATGAATCTGTATGAAAAATATGAGGAGAATGAAACAGTGTGAAAAATATGAATATCATGAAAAGGTGTGAAAAATATGAGGAGTTTGAAAAGGTCTGAAAAATACGAGAGCATGAAAAGGTCTGAAAAACATGAAGAGCATGAAAAGGTCCGAAAAATACGAAGAGCTTGAAAAGGTGTGACAAATACAAACAGCATGAAAAGTTGTGAAAAATACGAGGAGCATTATAATGTCTGAAAAAATACGAGAGAATGAAAAGGTGTGAAAAACACGAAGAGCATGAAAAGCTGTGAAAAATATAAAAAGCATGAAAAAGTCTGAAAAATATGAAGAACATGAAAAGGTGTGAAAAATATGAAGAGCATGAAAAAATGTGAAAAATAAGAAGAGCATAAAAGGGTGTGAAAAACATGCAGAGCATGTAAAAGTGTGGAAAATAAGAAGAGCATGAAAAGGTGTAACAAATACGAAGAGCATGAAAAGTTGTGAAAAATACGAGGAGCATGAAAAGTTGTGAAAAATACGAGGAGCATGAAAAGATGTGAAAAATATGAATAGCATGAAAAAGTGTGAAAAGTACGAGGAGCATGAAAAGTTATGAAAATATGAGGAGCATGAAAACGTCTTAAAAATACGAGGCGCATGAAAAGGTCTGAAAAATATGTAGAGCATGAACAGGTGTCAAAAATATGACGAGAATGTAAAGGTGTGAAAAATATGAAGAGCATGAAAAGGTGTCAAAAATATGAGGAGCATGTAAAGGTGTGAAAAATATGAGGAGCATGAATCTGTATGAAAAATATGAGGAGTATGAAACGGTGTGAAAAATATGAAGAGCATGAAGAGGTGTGAAAATTATGAGGAGTATGAAAACGTCTTAAAATACGAGGAGCATGCAAAGGTCTGAAAAATACGAGAAGCATGAAAAGGTCTGAAAAATACGACGAGCATGAAAAGGTCTGAAAAATATGTAGAGCATGAAAACGTGTCAAAAATATGGGAGCATGAAAAGGTGCCAAAGATATGAAGAGCATGAAACGGTGTTAAAAATATGAGTAGCATGTAAAGGTTGAAAAATAAGAGGAGCATGAATTTGTATAAAATATGAGGAGCATGAAACGGTGTAAAAAATATGAAGAGCATGAATGTGTGAAAAACACGAAGGGCATGCAAAGGTGTGAAAAATATCAAGAGCATGAAAAGGTCTGAAAAATATGAAGAGCATGAAAAGGTGTGAAAATTATGAGAGGTATGAAAACATCTTAAAAATACGAGGAGCATGAAAAGGTCTGAAAAATATGTGGAGCATGCAAAGGTGTCAAAAAAATGAGGAGAATGAAACGGTGTGTAAAATATGAAGAGCATGAAAAGGTGTCAAAAATATGAGGAACATGTAAAGGTGTGAAAAATATGAGGAGCATGAATCTGTATGAAAAATATGAGGAGAATGAAAGGGTGTGAAAAATATGAATATAATGAAAAGGTGTGAAAAATATGAGGAGTCTTCATATTTTTCACAACTTTTCATGCTCCTCATATTTTTGAAATCTTTTGAAGCTCTTCATATTTTTCACACCTTTTCATGCTCCTCATATTTTTGACACCTTTTAATGTTCTTCATGTTTTTCACACCTTTTCATGCTCCTCATATTTTTGACACCTTTTCATGCTCTTCACATTTCTCACAAGGTTTCATGCTCCTCATATTTTTGACACCTTTTCATGCTCTTCCTATTTTTCACACCGTTGCATGTTCCTCATATTTTTCATACAGATTCATGCTCTTCCTATTTTTCACACCTTTAAATGCTCCTCATATTTTTGACACCTTTTCATGCTCTTCACATTTTCCACAACGTTTCATGCTCCTCATATTTTTGACACCTTTTCATGCTCTTCATATTTTTCAGACCTTTTCATGCCCCTCGTGTATTTCAGACCATTTCATGCTCCTCGTATTTTTCAGACCCTTTCATGCTCCTCGTATATTTCAGATCTTTTCATGCTCCTCATATTTTTCAGACCTTTTCATGCTCCTCATATTTTTCACACCTTTTCATGCTCCTCGTATTTTTCACAACTTTTTATGCTGTTTGTATTTGTCACACCTTTTCAAGCTCTTCGTATTTTTCAGACCTTTTCATGCTCTTCGTGTTTTTCACACCTTTTCAGGCTGTTCTTATTTTTCATACATTTTCATGCTCTTCTAGTTTTTCACACCTTTTCATGCTCTTGTATTTTTCAGACCTTTTCAAGCTCCTCATATATTTCACACCTTTTCATGTTATACATATTTTTCACACCGATTCTTCCTCCTCATATTTTTCATACAGATTCATGCTCCTCATATTTTTCACACCTTTACATGTTCCTCTTATTTTTGACACCTTTTCTTGCTCTTCATATTTTACACACCTTTTCATTCTCCTCATATTTTTGACACCTTTTCAAGCTCAACATATTTTTCAGACCTTTTCATGCTCCTCGTATTGTTAAGACGTTTTCATACTCCTCATAATTTTCACATCTTTTCATGCTATTCATATTTTTCAGACCTTCTCATGCTCTTGATATTTTTCACACCTTTGCATGCCCTTCGTGTTTTTCACACATTTCATGCTCTTCATATTTTTTACACCTTTTCATGCTCCTCATATTTTTCACACCTTTTCATGCTCTTCATATTTTTCAGACTTTTTCATGCTCTTGATATTTTTCACACCTTTGCTTGCCCTTCGTGTTTTTCACACATTTCATGCTCTTCATATTTTTACACCTTTTCATGCTCCTCATATTTTTCACACCTTTTCAAGCTCTTCATATTTTTCACACCGTTTCATGCTCCTCATATTTTTTATACAAATTCATGCTCCTCTTATTTTTCAACCTTTACATGCTACTCATATTTTTGACACCGTTTCATGCTCTTCATATTTTGACACCTTTTCATGCTCCCCATATTTTTGACACCTTTTCATGCTCTACATATTTTTCAGACCTTTTCAAGCTCGTCGTATTTTTCAGACGTCTTCATGCTCCTCGTATTTTTCAGACATTTTCATGCTCCTCGTATTTTTCACACCTTTTCATGCTCCTCATATTTTTCACACCTTTTCATGCTCCTCGTATATTTCAGACCTTTTCATGCTTCTCGTATCTTGCAGACCTTTTCATGCTCTTCGTATTTTTCAAACCTCTTCATGCTCTTTGGTTTTTTCACACCTTTTCCTGCTCTTCGAATTTTTCAGGCCGTTTCATGCTCTTGATATTTTTCACACCTTTTCATGCTCTTCGTGTTTTTCACACCTTTTCATGCTCTTCGTATATTTCCCACCGTTTCATTCTCGTCATATTTTTCACACCTTTTCATGCTCTTCACTTTTTTCACACCATTTCACGCTCCACATATTTTTGACAGTTTTTCATGCCCCTATATTTTTCAGACAGTTTCCTGCTCCTCATGTTTTTCAGACCGTTTCATCCTCTCGATATTTTTCACACCTTTTCATGTTCTTCATATTTTTCACAACTTTTCATGCTACTCATATTTTTGAAATCTTTTGAAGCTCTTCATATTTTTCACACCTTTTCATGCTCCGCATATTTATCACACCTTTTCATGCTCCACATATTTTTGACACCTTTTCATGTTCTTCAAGTTTTTCAGAACTTTTCATGCTCCTCATATTTTTGACACCTTTTCATGCTCCTCACATTTTTCACACCGTTTCATGCTCCTCATATTTTTGACACCTTTTCATGCTCTTCCTATTTTTAACACCGTTTCATGCTCCTCATATTTTTCATACCGATTCATGCTCTTCCTATTTTTCACACCTTTAAATGCTCCTCATATTTTTGACACCTTTTCATGCTCTTCATATTTTTCACTCCTTTTCATGCTCCTCATATTTTTGACACCTTTTCATGCTCTTCATATTTTTCAGACCTTTTCATGCCCCTCGTGTATTTCAGACCATTTCATGCTCCTCGTATTTTTCAGAACCTTTCATGCTCCTCGTATTTTTCAGATCTTTTCATGCTCCTCGTATTCTTCACAACTTTTCATGCTCCTCGTTTTTTTCAGACCCTTTAATGTTCCTCATATTTTTCAGACCTTTTCATGCTCCTCGTGTTTTTCACACTTTTTCATGCTTTTCGTATTTTCACAACTTTTCATGATGTTTGTATTTGTCACACCTTTTCAAGCTCTTCGTATTTTTCACACATTTTCATGCTCTTCGTGTTTTTCACACCTTTTCATGCTCTCGTATTTTTCAGACCTTTTCAAACTCCTCATATTTTTCACACCTTTTCATTATATTCATGTTTTTCACACCTTTTCATCCTCCTCATATTTTTCATACAGATTCATGCCCCTCATATTTTTCACACCTTTACATGTTCCTCATATTTTTGACACCTTTTCATGCTCTTCATATTTTACACACCTTTTCATTCTTCTCATATTTTTGACACCTTTTCATGCTGCACATAATTTTCAGACCTTTTAATGCTTCTCGTATTTTTAAGACGTTTTCATCCTCCTCATAATTTTCACACCTTTCCATGCTCTTCATATGTTTCACACCGTTTCATGCTCCTCACATTTTTCATACAGATTCATGCTCCTCATATTTTTCACACCTTTACATGTTCCTCATATTTTTGACACCTTTTCATGCTCTTCATATTTTATACACATTTTCATTCTTATCATATTTTTGACACCTTTTCATGCTGCACATATTTTTCAGACCTTTTCATGCTTCTCGTATTTTTAAGACGTTTTCATACTCCTCATAATTTTCACACCTTTGCATGCTCTTCATATGTTTCACACCGTTTCATGCTCCTCATATTTTTCATACAGATTCATGCTCCTCATATTTTTCACACCTTTACATGCTCCTCATATTTTTGACACCTTTTCATGCTCTTCATATTTTACACACATTTTCATTCTTCTCATATTTTTGACACCTTTTCATGCTGCACATATTTTTCAGACCTTTTCATGCTCCTCATATTTTTAAGACGTTTTCATACTCCTCATAATTTTCACACCTTTGCATGCTCTTCATATGTTTCACACCGTTTCCTGCTCCTCATATTTTTCATACAGATTCATGCTCCTCATATTTTTCACACCTTTACATGTTTCTCATATTTTTGACACCTTTTCATGCTCTTCATATTTTTCACTCATTTTCATTCTCCTCATATTTTTGACACCTGTTCATGCTCTACATATTTTTCAGACCTTTTCATGTGCCTTGTATTTTGAAGACGTTTTCATGCTCTTCGTATTTTCAGACCTTTTCATGCTCCTCGTACTTTTCACACTTTTTCATGCTATTAATATTTTTCACACCTTTTCATGCTCCTCGTATTTTTCACAACTTTTCATGCTCTTTGTATTTGTCACACCTTTTCATGCTCTTCTTACTTTCCACACTTTTTCATGCTCTGCATGGTTTTCACACCTTTTCATGCTCTTCTTATTTTTCACATTTTTTCATGTTGTTCATATTTTTCACACCTTTTCATGCTCTTCATATTTTTCAGACCTTTACATGCTTCTTATATTTTTCACAGCTTTTCATGCTCTTCGTGTTTTCACACCTTTTCATGCTCTCGTATTTTTCAAACATTTTAATGCTCCTCGTACTTTTTCACACCTTCAATGCTCCTAGTATTTTTCAACCTTTTCATGCTCCTGGTAATTTTTCCCAACTTTTCATGCTCTTCTATTTTTCACAGCTTTCAGTCTTTTGATTTTTCACAACCTTTCATGTCTAGTTTTTTCACACCTTTTCTCCTCTTCAAATTTTTCAGAACTTGTCATGCTGTTGATATTATTCACGCCTTTCAGGCCCTTCGTGTTGGTTCACATCTTCATGCTCTTTGAATTTTTCATAACTTTTCATGCTCTTGATATTCCTCAGACCTTTTCATGCTCTTGATATTTTTCAACCTTTTCATGCCCTTCGTGTTTTTCACATCTTTCATGCTCTTGATATTTTTCACACCTTTCCAAGCGCTTCATATTTTTCACACCGTTTCATCCTCCTCTAATTTTTCATACAGTTTCATGCTTCTCATATTTTTCACACCTTTACATGCTTCTCATATTTTCGACACCTTTTAATGCTCCTCATATTTTTTACACCTTATCATGCTCTTCATATTTTCAGACCTTTTCATGCTTTTGATTATTTTCACACCTTTTCCTGCTCTTCGTATTTTTCACACCTTTTCCTGCTCTTCGTATATTTCACACCTTTTCATGCTTCTCATATTTTTCAGAGCTTTTCATGCTCCTCGTATTTTTCAGACCTTTAAATGCTCCTCTTAATTTTCAGATCTATTCATGCTCCTCTTTTTTTCACACCATTTCATGCTCCTCTTATTTTTCACACCATTTCATGCTCCTCATATTTTTCATACCCTTTCATGCTCTTCATATTTTTCACACATTTTCATGCTCCTCGTATTTTACACACCTTTTCATGCTCCTCAGATACTTCACACCTTTTCACGTTCCTAGTATTTTTCACACCTTTTAATGCTCCTCGTTTTTTCAGACCATTACATGCTCCTTGTATTTTTCACACCTTTTCTTGCTCCTCGTATTTTTCACACCTTTTCATGCTCCTCGTATATTTCAGACCTTTTCCTGCTTCTCGCATTTTGCAGACCTTTTCATGCTCTTCGTATTTTTCAAACGCTTTCATGCTCTTCGTGTTTTTCACACCGTTTCCTGCTCTTCGAATTTTTCAGGCCGTTTCATGCTCTAGATATTTTTCACACCTTTTCATGCTGTTCCTGGTTTTCACACCTTTTCATGCTCTTCGTATATTTCCCACCGGTTCATGCTCGTCATATTTTTCACACCTTTTCATGCTCTTCACTTTTTTCACACCATTTCATGCTCCACATATTTTTGACAATTTTTCATGCCCCTCATATTTTTCAGACAGTTTCCTGCTCCTCATATTTTTCAGACCGTTTCATGCTCTTGATATTTTTCATACCTTTTCATGGTCTTCATATTTTTCACACCTTTTCATGCTACTCATATTTTTGAAATCTTTTGAAGCTCTTCATATTTTTCACACCTTTTCATGCTCCTCATATTTTTGACACCTTTTAATGTTCTTCATGTTTTTCAGACCTTTTCATGCTCCTCATATTTTTGACACCTTTTCATGCTCTTCACATTTTTCACAAGGTTTCATGCTCCTCATATTTTAGACACCTTTTCATGCTCTTCCTATTTTTCACACCGTTTCATGTTCCTCATATTTTTCATACAGATTCATGCTCTTCCTATTTTTCACACCTTTTCATGCTCCTCATATTTTTGACACCTTTTCATGCTCTTCATATTTTTCACACCTTTTCATGCTCCTCATATTTTTCACACCTTTTCATGCTCTTCATATTTTTCAGACCTTTTCATGCCCCTCGTGTATTTCAGACCATTTCATGCTCCTCGTATTTTTCAGACCCTTTCATGCTCCTCGTATATTTCAGATCTTTTCATGCTCCTCGTATTTTTCAGACCTTTTCATGCTCCTCATATTTTTCACACCTTTTCATGCTCCTCGTATTTTTCACACCTTTTTATGCTGTTTGTATTTGTCACACCTTTTCAAGCTCTTCGTATTTTTCGGACCTTTTCATGCTCTTCGTGTTTTTCCCACCTTTTCAGGCTGTTCTTATTTTTCATACATTTTCATGCTCTTCGAGTTTTTCACACCTTTTCATGCTCTTGTATTTTTCAGACCTTTTCAAGCTCCTCATATATTTCACACCTTTTCATGTTATACATATTTTTCACACCGATACTTCCTCCTCATATTTTTCATACAGATTCATGCTCCTCATATTTTTCACACCTTTACATGTTCCTCTTATTTTTGACACCTTTTCATGCTCTTCATATTTTACACACCTTTTCATTCTCCTCATATTTTTGACACCTTTTCAAGCTCAACATATTTTTCAGACCTTTTCATGCTCCTCGTATTGTTAAGACGTTTTCATACTCCTCATAATTTTCACATCTTTTCATGCTATTCATATTTTTCAGACCTTCTCATGCTCTTGATATTATTGACACCTTTGCATGCCCTTCGTGTTTTTCACACATTTCATGCTCTTCATATTTTTTACACCTTTTCATACTCCTCATATTTTTCACACCGTTTCATGCTCTTCATATTTTTCAGACTTTTTCATGCTCTTGATATTTTTCACACCTTTGCATGCCCTTCGTGTTTTTCACACATTTCATGCTCTTCATATTTTTTACACCTTTTCATGCTCCTCATATTTTTCACACCTTTTCAAGCTCTTCATATTTTTCACACCGTTTCATGCTCCTCATATTTTTGATACAAATTCATGCTCCTCTTATTTTTCAACCTTTACATGCTACTCATATTTTTGACACCGTTTCATGCTCTTCATATTTTGACACCTTTTCATGCTCCCCATATTTTTGACACTTTTTCATGCTCTACATATTTTTCAGACCTTTTCAAGCTTGTCGTATTTTTCAGACGTCTTCATGCTCCTCGTATTTTTCAGACATTTTCATGCTCCTCGTATTTTTCACACCTTTTCATGCTCCTCGTATTTTTCACACCTTTTCATGCTCCTCATATTTTTCACACCTTTTCATGCTCCTCGTATATTTCAGACCTTTTCATGCTTCTCGTATCTTGCAGACCTTTTCATGCTCTTCGTATTTTTCAAACCTCTTCATGCTCTTTGGGTTTTTCACAACTTTTCCTGCTCTTCGAATTTTTCAGGCCGTTTCATGCTCTTGATATTTTTCACACCTTTTCATGCTCTTCGTGTTTTTCACACCTTTTCATGCTCTTCGTATATTTCCCACCGTTTCATTCTCGTCATATTTTTCACACCTTTTCATGCTCTTCACTTTTTTCACACCATTTCATGCTCCACATATTTTTGACAGTTTTTCATGCCCCTATATTTTTCAGACAGTTTCCTGCTCCTCATGTTTTTCAGACCGTTTCATCCTCTCGATATTTTTCACACCTTTTCATGTTCTTCATATTTTTCACAACTTTTCATGCTACTCATATTTTTGACATCTTTTGAAGCTCTTCATATTTTTCACACCTTTTCATGCTCCGCATATTTATCACACCTTTTCATGCTCCACATATTTTTGACACCTTTTAATGTTCTTCAAGTTTTTCAGAACTTTTCATGCTCCTCATATTTTTGACACCTTTTCATGCTCCTCACATTTTTCACATCGTTTCATGCTCCTCATATTTTTGACACCTTTTCATGCTCTTAATATTTTTCACACCGTTTCATGCTCCTCATATTTTTCATACAGATTCATGCTCTTCCTATTTTTCACACCTTTAAATGCTCCTCATATTTTTGACACCTTTTCATGCTCTTCATATTTTTCACTCCTTTTCATGCTCCTCATATTTTTGACACCTTTTCATGCTCTTTATATTTTTCAGACCTTTTCATGCCCCTCGTGTATTTCAGACCATTTCATGCTCCTCGTATTTTTCAGACCCTTTCTTGCTCCTCGTATTTTTCAGATCTTTTCATGCTCCTCGTATTCTTCACAACTTTTCATGCTCCTCGTTTTTTTCAGACCCTTTAATGTTCCTCATATTTTTCAGACCTTTTCATGCTCCTCGTGTTTTTCACACTTTTTCATGCTTCTCGTATTTTCACAACTTTTCATGATGTTTGTATTTGTCACACCTTTTCAAGCTCTTCGTATTTTTCACACATTTTCATGCTCTTCGTGTTTTTCACACCTTTTCATGCTCTCGTATTTTTCAGACCTTTTCAAACTCCTCATATTTTTCACACATTTTCATTATATTCATGTTTTTCACACCTTTTCATCCTCCTCATATTTTTCATACAGATTCATGCCCCTCATATTTTTCACACCTTTACATGTTCCTCATATTTTTGACACCTTTTCATGCTCTTCATATTTTACACACCTTTTCATTCTTCTCATATTTTTGACACCTTTTCATGCTGCACATAATTTTCAGACCTTTTAATGCTTCTC
Organism: Cervus canadensis; assembly: GCF_019320065.1. Taxonomy (NCBI): domain Eukaryota; kingdom Metazoa; phylum Chordata; class Mammalia; order Artiodactyla; family Cervidae; genus Cervus; species Cervus canadensis. Next base: position 69,007,333 of record NC_057399.1, on the reverse strand, counting down.
GTATTTTTAAGACGTTTTCATCCTCCTCATAATTTTCACACCTTTCCATGCTCTTCATATGTTTCACACCGTTTCATGCTCCTCACATTTTTCATACAGATTCATGCTCCTCATATTTTTCACACCTTTACATGTTCCTCATATTTTTGACACCTTTTCATGCTCTTCATATTTTATACACATTTTCATTCTTATCATATTTTTGACACCTTTTCATGCTGCACATATTTTTCAGACCTTTTCATGCTTCTCGTATTTTTAAGACGTTTTCATACTCCTCATAATTTTCACACCTTTGCATGCTCTTCATATGTTTCACACCGTTTCATGCTCCTCATATTTTTCATACAGATTCATGCTCCACATATTTTTCACACCTTTACATGCTCCTCATATTTTTGACACCTTTTCATGCTCTTCATATTTTACACACATTTTCATTCTTCTCATATTTTTGACACCTTTTCATGCTGCACATATTTTTCAGACCTTTTCATGCTCCTCGTATTTTTAAGACGTTTTCATCCTCCTCATAATTTTCACACCTTTTCATGCTCTTCATATGTTTCACACCGTTTCCTGCTCCTCATATTTTTCATACAGATTCATGCTCCTCATATTTTTCACACCTTTACATGTTTCTCATATTTTTGACACCTTTTCATGCTCTTCATATTTTTCACTCATTTTCATTCTCCTCATATTTTTGACACCTGTTCATGCTCTACATATTTTTCAGACCTTTTCATGTGCCTTGTATTTTGAAGACGTTTTCATGCTCTTCGTATTTTCAGACCTTTTCATGCTCCTCGTACTTTTCACACTTTTTCATGCTATTAATATTTTTCACACCTTTTCATGCTCCTCGTATTTTTCACAACTTTTCATGCTCTTTGTATTTGTCACACCTTTTCATGCGCTTCTTACTTTCCACACTTTTTCATGCTCTGCATGGTTTTCACACCTTTTCATGCTCTTCTTATTTTTCACATTTTTTCATGTTGTTCATATTTTTCACACCTTTTCATGCTCTTCATATTTTTCAGACCTTTTCATGCTTTTTATATTTTTCACAGCTTTGCATGCTCTTCGTGTTTTTCACACCTTTTCATGCTCTCATATTTTTCAGACCTTTTAGTGCTCCTCGTACTTTTCACACCTTTTCATGCTCCTAGTATTTTTCACACCTTTTCATGCTCCTGGTATTTTTCCCAACTTTTCATGCTCTTCGTATTTTTCACATCTTTTCATGCTCTTTGAATTTTTCACACCTTTTCATACTCCTGGTATTTTTCACACCTTTTCTTGCTCTTCATATTTTTCAGACTTTTTCATGCTCTTGATATTATTCACACCTTTTCATGCCCTTCGTGTTTTTCACATCTTTCATGCTCTTGATATTTTTCACACCTTTTCATGCTCTTCATATTTTTCAGACCTTTTCATTCTCTTGATATTTTTCACACCTTTGCATGCCCTTCGTGTTTTTCACACATTTCATGCTCTTCATATTTTTCACACCTTTCCAAGCGCTTCATATTTTTCACACCGTTTCATCCTCTCTAATTTCATACAGTTTCATGCTTTCTCATATTTTTCACACCTTTACATGCTTCTCATATTTTCGACACCTTTTAATGCTCCTCATATTTTTTACACCTTATCATGCTCTTCATATTTTCAGACCTTTTCATGCTTTTGATAATTTTCACACCTTTTCCTGCTCTTCGTATTTTTCACACTTTTCCTGCTCTTCGTATATTTCACACCTTTTCATGCTTCTCATTTTTCAGAGCTTTTCATGCTCCTCGTATTTTTCAGACCTTTAAATGCTCCTCTTAATTTTCAGATCTATTCATGCTCCTCTTTTTTTCACACCATTTCATGCTCCTTCATATTTTTCATACCCTTTCATGCTCTTCATATTTTTTCACACATTTTCATGCTCCTCGTTATTTTACACACCTTTTCATGCTCCTCAGATACTTCACACCTTTTCACGTCCTAGTATTTTTCACACCTTTTATGCTCCTCGTTTTTCAGACCATTACATGCTCCTTGTATTTTTCACACCTTTTCTTGCTCCTCGTATTTTTCACACCTTTTCATGCTCCTCGTATATTTCAGACCTTTTCCTGCTTCTCGCATTTTGCAGACCTTTTCATGCTCTTCGTATTTTTCAAACGCTTTCATGCTCTTCGTGTTTTTCACACCGTTTCCTGCTCTTCGAATTTTTCAGGCCGTTTCATGCTCTAGATATTTTTCACACCTTTTTATGCTGTTCCTGGTTTTCACACCTTTTCATGCTCTTCGTATATTTCCCACCGGTTCATGCTCGTCATATTTTTCACACCTTTTCATGCTCTTCACTTTTTTCACACCATTTCATGCTCCACATATTTTTGACAATTTTTCATGCCCCTCATATATTTCAGACCGTTTCCTTCTCCTCATATTTTTCAGACCGTTTCATGCTCTTGATATTTTTCATACCTTTCCATGGTCTTCATATTTTTCACAACTTTTCATGCTCCTCATATTTTTGAAATCTTTTGAAGCTCTTCATATTTTTCACACCTTTTCATGCTCCTCATTTTTTTCACACCTTTTCATGCTCCTCATATTTTGACACCTTTTAATGTTCTTCATGTTTTTCAGACCTTTTCATGCTCCTCATATTTTTGACACCTTTTCATGCTCTTCACATTTCTCACAAGGTTTCATGCTCCTCATATTTTTGACACCTTTTCATGCTCTTCCTATTTTTCACACCGTTTCATGTTCCTCATATTTTTCATACCGTTTCATGCTCTTCCTATTTTTCACACCGTTTCATGTTCCTCATATTTTTCATACCGTTTCATGCTCTTCCTATTTTTCACACCTTTAAATGCTCCTCATATTTTTGACACCTTTTCATGCTCTTCATATTTTTCACACCTTTTCATGCTCCTCATATTTTTCACACCTTTTCATGCTCTTCATATTTTTCACACCTTTTCATGCCCCTCGTGTATTTCAGACCATTTCATGCTCCTTGTATTTTTCAGACCCTTTCTTGCTCCTCGTATTTTTCAGATCTTTTCATGCTCCTCGTATTTTTCAGACCTTTTCATGCTCCTTTTATTTTTCACACCCTTTGATGCTCCTCGTATTTTTCAGACCTTTTCATGCTCCTCATATTTTTCACACCTTTTCATGCTCCTCGTATTTTTCACAACTTTTCATGCTGTTTGTATTTGTCACACCTTTTCAAGCTCTTCGTATTTTTCGGACCTTTTCATGCTCTTCGTGTTTTTCCCACCTTTTCAGGCTGTTCTTATTTTTCATACATTTTCATGCTCTTCGAGTTTTTCACACCTTTTCATGCTCTTGTATTTTTCAGACCTTTTCAAGCTCCTCATATATTTCACACCTTTTCATGTTATACATATTTTTCACACCGATACTTCCTCCTCATATTTTTCATACAGATTCATGCTCCTCATATTTTTCACACCTTTACATGTTCCTCTTATTTTTGACACCTTTTCATGCTCTTCATATTTTACACACCTTTTCATTCTCCTCATATTTTTGACACCTTTTCATGCTCAACATATTTTTCAGACCTTTTCATGCTCCTCGTATTGTTAAGACGTTTTCATACTCCTCATAATTTTCACATCTTTTCATGCTATTCATATTTTTCAGACCTTCTCATGCTCTTGATATTATTGACACCTTTGCATGCCCTTCGTGTTTTTCACACAATTCATGCTCTTCATATTTTTTACACCTTTTCATGCTCCTCATATTTTTCACACCGTTTCATGCTCTTCATATTTTTCAGACTTTTTCATGCTCTTGATATTTTTCACACCTTTGCATGCCCTTCGTGTTTTCACACATTTCATGCTCTTCAAATTTAAAAATACGAGGATCATGAAAAGTTGTGAAAAATATCAGGAGCACGAAAAGATGTGAAAAATACGAGGAGCACAAAAAGGTGTGAAAAATACGAGGAGCATGAAAAAAGGTCCTGAGAGAAATACGACGGAGCATGAAAAGGCACTCTGCCAATATATGAAGAGCATGAAAAGGTGTCAAAAATATGAGGAGCATGTAGAGGTGTGAAAAATATGAGGAGAATGAAACTGTATGAAAAATCTGAGGAGCATGAAATGGTGTGAAATATACGAGGAGCATGAAAAGGTGTGTAAAATACAAGGAGCATGAAAATGTGTGAAAAATATGAAGAGCATGAAAGGGTATGAAAAATATGAGCAGCATGAAACGGTGTGAAAAATAAGAGGAGCATGACATGGTTTGAAAAAATGAGGAGCATGAAAAGATCTAAAAATTAAGAGGAGCATTTAAAGGTCTGAAAAATATGAGGAGCATGAAAAGCTCTGAAAAATAGGAGGAGCATGAAAAGGTGTGAAATATACGAGGAGCATGAAAAGCGTGTGAAAATTATGAAGAGCATGAAAAGGTGTGAAAAATAAAAAGAGAATGAAAAGGTCTGAAAAATACGAGGAGCCTGAAAAGGTCAGAAAAATATTAGGAGCATGAAAAGTTGTCAAAAATATGAGGAGCATCAAAAGGTGTGAAAAATTAGAGGAGCATGAAACGGACTGAAAAATACGAGGAGCATGAAAAGGTCAGAAAAATATTAGGAGCATGAAAAGTTGTCAAAAATATGAGGAGCATCAAACGGTGTGAAAAATTAGAGGAGCATGAAACGGACTGAAAAATACGAGGAGCATGAAACGGTCAGAAAAATATGAGGAGCATGAATAGGTGTCAAATATATGAGGAGTATGAAACGGTGTGAAAATATGAAGAGCATGAAACGGTCTGAAAAATATGAGGAGCATGAAAAGGTGTCAAATATATGAGGAGCATGTAAAGGTATGAAAAATATGAGAAGCATGTATCTGGATGAAAAATATGAGGAGTATGAAACGGTGTGCAAATACGAGGAGCATGAAAAGGTGTGAAAAATACGAGGAGCTCGAAAAGTTGTGAAAAATACGAGGAGCACGAAAAGGTCTGAAATATACGAGGAGCATGAAAGGGGTGTGAAAATATGAAGTGAAAAGGTCTGAAAAATATGTAGAGCATGAAAAAGTGTCAAAAATATGGGGAGCATGAAAAGGTGTCAAAATATGAAGAGCATGAAACGGTGTCAAAAATATGAGTAGCATGTAAAGGTTGAAAAATAAGAGGATCATGAATTTGTATAAAAAATATGAGGGGCATGAAACGGTGTGAAAAATATGAAGAGCATGAAAAGGTGTGAAAAATAAGAAGAGCATGAAAGGATGTAAAAAATATGAGACCATGAAATGTGGGAAAACACGAAGGTTCTGCAAAGGTATGTTAAAAAATATCAAGAACATGAAAAGGTCTGAAAAATATGAAGAGCATGAAAAGGTATGAAAAATTCAAAGAGCATGAAACGATGTGAAAAATACGAAGAGCATGAAAAGGTGTGAAAAATACTAGGAGCATGAAAAAGTGTGAAAAGTACGAGGAGCATTAAAATGCCTGAAAATTATGAATAGCATGAAAAAGTGTGAAAAGTACGAGGAGCATGAAAAGGTCTGAAAAATATGAAGAGCATGAAAAAATGTGAAAAATAAGAAGAGCATGATAGGGTGTGAAAAACATGCAGAGCATGTAAAAGTGTGGAAAATAAGAAGAGCATGAAAAGGTGTGACAAATACGAAGAGCATGGAAAGTTGTGAAAAATACGAGCAGCATGAAAAGCTGTGAAAAATACGAGGAGCATGAAAAGGTGTGAAAAATATGAATAGCATGAAAAAGTGTGAAAAGTACAAGGAGCATGAAAAGGTCTGAAAATACGAGAAGCATGAAAAGGTCTGAAAAATATGTAGAGGATGAAAAGGTGTCAAAAATATGAGGAGCATGTAAAAGTGTGAAAAATATGAGGAGCATGAAATGGTCTGAAAAATAGGAGCAGCATGAAACAGTGTGAAAAATAAGAGGAGCGTGAAATGGTGTGAAAAATGAGGAGCATGAAAAGATCTGAAAATTAAGAGGAGCATGTAAAGGTCTGAAATATACGAGGAGCATGAAAAGCTCTGAAAAAAACGAGGAGCATGAAAAGGTCTGAAATATACGAGGAGCAAGAAAAGGTCTGAAAAATATGAAGAGCATGAAAAGGTGTCAAAAATATAAGGAGCATGAAAAGGTGTGAAAAATACGAAGAGCAGGAAAAGGTGTGAAAAACACGAAGAGCATGAAAAGCTTTCAAAAATATCAAAAGCATGAAAAGGTCTGAAAAATATGAAGAGCATAATAAGGGGTCAAGGATATGAGGAGCATTAAAAGCTGTTGAAAATGTGAGAAGCATGTAAAGGTGTGAAAAATATGAGGAGCATGAAACTGTATGAAAAATTAGAGGAGGATGAAATGGTGTGAAAATATGAAGAGCATGAAAAGATTTGAAAAATATGAGGAGCATGAAACAGTCTGAAAAACACGAGATCATGAAACGGAGTGAAAAACACGAAGAGCATGGAAAGCTGTGAAAAATATCAAGAGCATGAAAAGGTCTGAAAAATATGAAGAGCATGAAAGCATGTCAAAAATATGAAGAGCATGAAAAGGTGTGAAAAATACGAAGAGCCTGAAAAGGTGTGAAAAACAGGAAGAGCATGAAAAGGTGTAAAAATATGAAGAGCTTGAAAAGGTGTGACAAATACGAAGAGCATGTAAATTTGTGAAAAATACGAGGAGCATGAAAAGGTCTGAAAAATACGGGGAGCATGAAAAGGTCTGAAAAATATGAGGAACATGAAATGGTCAGAAAAATACGAGGAGCATGAAAACGTCTGAAAAATATGAAGAGCATGAAAAGGTGTCAAAAATGTGAGGAGCATGATACGGTGTGAAAAATATGAAAAACATGAAAAGCTGTGAAAAATATGAGGAGCATGAAACAGTCTGAAAAACACGAGATCATGAAACAGAGTGAAAAACACGAAGAGCATGGAAAGCTGTGAAAAATATCAAGAGCTTGAAAACGTCTGAAAAATATGAGGGGCATGAAAAAGTGTCAAAAATATGAAGAGCAATGAAAAGGTGTGAAAAATACGAAGAGCCTGAAAAGCTGTGAAAAACACGAAGAGCATGAAAAGGTGTGAAAAATACGAAGAGGTTGAAAAGGAGTGACAAATACGAAGAGCATGTAAAGTTGTGAAAATACAAGGAGCATGAAAAGGTCTGAAAAATACAGGAGCATGAAAAGGTCTGAAAAACACGAAGAGCATGAAAAGGTGTGAAAAATATCAAGAGCTTAAAAAGGTATCAAAAATATGAGTAGCATTTAAAGGTGACAAAAATAAGACGAGCATGATCCTGTATAAAAAATATGAGGAGCATGAAACGGATTTGAAAAATATGAAGAGCATGAAAATGTGTGAAAACACGAAGAGCATGAAAATGTGTGAAACATATCAAGAGCATGAAAAGATCTGAAATAGATGTAGAGCACGAAAAGGTGTGAAAAATAAGAAGAACATGAAATGGTGTGAAAAACACAAAGAGCATGAAAATGTGTGAAAAAAACTAGGAGCATGAAAAGGTGTGAAAAAGTTCGAGGAGCATGAAAAGGTGTGAAATTTCCAGGAGCATGAAAAGGTCTGAAAAATACGTGGAGCTTGAAAAGGTGTGAAAAATATTAGGAGCATGAAACGGTGTGAAAAATACAAAGAGCATGATAAGGTGTAAAAAATATCAGCAGCATTAAAACGTGTGAAAAATAGGAAGAGCATGAAACACTGTGAAAAACACGAGGAGCATGAAAAGGTTGGAAAAGTATCAAGAGCATGAAAAGGTCTGAAAAATATGAAAAGCATGAAAAGTTTTGAATAATATGAACAGCATGAAAAGGTGTGTAAATAAGAGGAGCATGAAAAGATCTGAAAAATACGAGGAGCATGAAACGGTCTGAAAAATATGAGGAGCATGAAACGGTGTGAAAAATACAAAGAGCATGATAAGGTGTAAAAAATATCAGCAGCATTAAAACGTGTGAAAAATAGGAAGAGCATGAAACACTGTGAAAAACACGAAGAGCATGAAAAGGTTGGAAAAGTATCAAGAGCATGAAAAGGTCTGAAAAATATGAAAAGCATGAAAAGGTGTGAATAATATGAACAGCATGAAAAGGTGTGAAAAATACGAGGAGCATGAAAGGATCTGAAAAATACGAGGAGCATGAAAAGGTCTGAAAAACACGAGGAGTGTGAAGACGTCTGAAAAATACGACGAGCATGAAAAGGTCTGAAAAATATGAGGAGCATGAAACTGTCTGAAAAATATGAGGAGCATGCAACAGTCTGAAAAAAATGAGGAGCATGAAAAGTTGTGAAAAATACGAAGAGCATGAAAAGGTCTGAAAAATACGAGGAGCATGAAAAGGACTGCAATATATGAAGAGCATGAAAAGGGGTCAAAAATATGAGGAGCATGTGGAGGTGTGAAAAATATGAGGAGAATGAAACTGTATGAAACATCTGAGGAGCATGAAATGGTGTGAAATAAACGAGGAGCATGAAAAGGTGTGTAAAATACGAGGAGCATGATAATGTGTGAAAAATACGAAGAGCATGAAAGGGTATGAAAAATATGAGGAGCATGAAACGGTGTGAAAAATAAGAAGAGCATGAAATGGTTTGAAAAAATGAGGAGCATGAAAAGATCTGAAAATTAAGAGGAGCATTTAAAGGTCTGAAAAATACGAGGAGCATGAAAAGCTCTGAAAAATACGAGGAGCATGAAAAGGTGTGAAATATACGAGGAGCATGAAAAGGTGTGAAAAATATGAAGAGCATAAAAAGGTGTCAAAAATATGAGGAGCATTTAAAGGTGTGAAAAATAGGAAGAGCATGAATCTGTATGAAAAATATGAGGAGCATGAAACGGTGTGAAAAATAGGAAGAGCATGAAAAGTTGTCAAAAATATGAGGAGCATGAAACGGTGTGAAAAATGTGAGGAGCATGAAAAGGTGTCAAAAATATGAGGAGCATGAAAAGTTCTGAAAAACTTGAAGAACATTAAAAGGTGTCAAAAATATGTGGAGCATGAAAAGGTGTGATAAATATGAGGAGCATGAAAAGGTGTGAAAAATATGAAGAGCTTCAAAAGATTTCAAAAATATGAGGTGCATGAAAAGTTGTGAAAAATATGAAGACCATGAAAAAGTGTGAAAAATATCAAGAGCATGAAACGGTCTGAAAAATATGAGGAGCAGGAAACTGTCTGAAAAATATAGGGGCATGAAAAACTGTCAAAAATATGTGGAGCGTGAAATGTTGTGAAAAAAGTGAAGAGCATGAAAAGGTGTGAAAAATATGACGAGAATGAAACGGTGGGAAATATACGAAGAGCATGAAAAGGTGTGAAAAACATGAAGAGCATGAAAAGGTGTGAAAAATATCAAGAGCATGAAACGGCCTGAAAAATTCGAAGAGAGGGAAAAGGTGTGAAAAACCCGAAGAGCATGAAAAGGTTTGAAAAATACGAAGACCATGAAAAGGTCTGCAAAATACGAGAAGCATGAAAAGGTCTGAAATATACGAGGAGCAGGAAAAGGTGTGAAAAATACGAGGAGGGGACTCCTATCAAGTTTCATGAGGAGTCAGGCATCGTCTCCTTTGGAGGCACTGATCTCCGCGTACCTCTGGAGTTTTCAAAGGATGTGAGGCCTCCAGTCGCGATGAGGTGGGGAACTAGGTCTTTCTCTGTGGTCTCCACAGGGGATTCAGACATCCTTTCGTCTTGGGAGATGCAGGACGAGCCTGCATTCAAGTCACTGCAGGGATATCCGGCCTTATTTCGAGTCAGGGCATCGCGGTGTCCATTCCACTTGAGGCCGCAAACTCAGGGTGCCTCTCACATACCTAGAGCTGAGAGAAGCCTCCTCTTGAGGTGCTTGTGGTAAGTGTTATTCCTCTGGATCAAGCATGGGACTAACCTCTCATCGCGGAGTGATTCTTGGTCCATGGACTCATTTCGTGTTACTATTAGTGACGTCAGGAAATCCCTCTGCTTGAGAACGTGTTCTTGGGGTTTCTTGGAGTGCCATCAAGGAAATCAAGGCTCCTTTAGTGTGATGTTGCAACACGGAATTGCTTGCACGCAGTGCAGGGTATCTGGCTCATTTTGCGGCGAGGGGGAAGTCCATGGTTTTTTCCTCGAGTCCTGGTGCGGAACCTGGGGTATATTCTCGAGTTACGACGGGATGTGCCCTTCCACCCACGTGTTTGTTTCAGCGACGGCAGGACTCCTGCCTAGTTGCGAAGGGACAACTCGGATCTCCCTCGAGGCTGGGCGGGCAATATGAGACGCCATCCATCTGAGGCGGAGACCAAGGGTCCCTTTCACGTGCCACAGGGAGCCTGGGCTCCTATCAAGTTTCCCGAGGAGTCAGCATCGTCGTCCTTTGGAGGCACTGATCTCCGCGTACCTCAGGAGTTCTCAAAGGATGTGAGGCCTCCGGGCGCGATGAGGTGGGGAACTAGGTCTTTCTCTGTGGTCTCCACAGGGGATTCAGACACCCTTTCGTCTTGGGAGATGCTAGACGAGCCTGCATTCAAGTCACTGCAGGGATATCTGGCCTTATTTCGAGTCAGGGCATCGCGGTGTCCATTCCACTTGAGGCCGCAAACTCAGGATCCCTCTCACATACCTAGAGCTGAGAGAAGCCTCCTCTTGAGGTGCTTGTGGTAAGGTGGTATTCCTCTGGAGTCGAAGCCAGGGACTAACCTCTCATCTCGAGTTGATTTTTGGTCCACGGAGCTCTTTCGTGTTGCTACAGTGACCTCAGGATCCCTCTAGCCTTGAAACAGTGTTCTTGGGGTTTCTCTGGAGTGCCATCAAGGAAATCAAGGCCCCTTTCATGTGTGATGTGCAACACGGAATTGCTCTGCACGCAGTGCAGGGGAATCGGGCCTCATCTCGCGGCGAGGGGGAAGTCTCATGGTTTTTCTCGAGTTGCGGCGGGAACCTGGGGTATATCTGGAGTTACCCCGCGGATGGCCCTCCACACACGTGTTGTTCAGCGAAGTCAACGACTCCTGCCTTTATTTGCGAGGACAACTCGGATTCTCCTCGAGGCCTTGGCCATGCAAATTGGGACGCCTCTCCAGCCTGAGGAGGGAGACCAAGCGGTCCTTCACGTGCACAGGAATCCTGGGACTCCTATCAAGTTTCCCCTAGGGTCAGGAATCGTCTCCTTTGGAGCACTGATCTCCGCCGTCCCCTGGAATTTTCAAAGGATTTGAGGCCTCCGGTCGCAATGAAGTGGGGAACTAGGTCTTTCTCTGTGGTCTCCACAAGGGATTCAGACATCCTTTCGTCTTGGGAGATGCAAGATGAGCCTGCATTCAAGTCACTGCAGGGATATCCGGCCTTATTTCGAGTCAGGGCATCACAGTGTCCATTCCACGTGAGGCTGCAAACTGAGAGTCCCTCTCACATACCTAGAGCTGAGAGACCTCCTCTTGAGGTGCTTGTGGTAAGGTGGTATTCCTCTGGAGTCGAATCCAGGGACTAACTTCTCATCTCGAGTTGATTTTTGGTCCACGGAGCTCTTTTGTGTTACTACAGTGACCTCAGAATCACTCTAGCCTTGAAACAGTGTTCTTGGGGTTTCTCTGGAGTGCCATCAAGGAAATCAAGGTTCCTTTTCTGTGTTTTGTGCAACACGGAATTGCTCTGCACGCAGTGCAGGGGAATCGGGCCTCATCTCGCGGCGAGAGGGAAGTCTCATGGTTTTTCTCGAGTTGCGGCGGGAACCTGGGGTATATTCTCGAGTTACGACGGGGATGGCCCTTCCACACACGTGTTTGTTCAGCGACGTCAGGACTCCTGCCTAGTTGCGAGGGACAACTCGGGATTCTCCTCGAGGCTTGCAGGGCAATTGGGACGCCTCTCCAGCTGAGGCGGGAGACCAAGGGTCCCTTTCCACGTGCCACAGGAATCCTGGGACTCCTATCAAGTTTCACGAGGAGTCAGGCATCGTCTCCTTTGGAGGCACTGATCTCCGCGTACCTCTGGAGTTTTCAAAGGATGTGAGGCCTCCGGTCGCGATGAGGTGGGGAACTAGGTCTTTCTCTGTGGTCTCCACAGGGGAATCAGACATCCTTTCATCTTGGGAGATGCAAGACGAGCCTGCATTCAAGTCACTGCAGGGATATCCGGCCTTATTTCGAGTCAGGGCATCGCGGTGTCCATTCCACTGGAGGCCGCAAACTCAGGGTCCCTCTCACATACCTAGAGCTGAGAGAAGCCTCCTCTTGAGGTGCTTGTGGTAAGGTGGTATTCCTCTGGAGTCGAAGCCAGGGACTAACCTCTCATCTCGAGTTGATTTTTGGTCTACGGAGCTCTTTCGTGTTGCTACAGTGACCTCAGGATCCCTCTAGCCTTGAAACAGTGTTCTTGGGGTTTCTGTGGAGTGCCATCAAGGAAATCAAGGCTCCTTTCATGTGTGATGTGCAACACGGAATTGCTCTGCACGCAGTGCAGGGGAATCGGGCCTCATCTCGTGGCGAGGGGGAAGTCTCATGGTTATTCTCGAGTTGTGACGGGAACCTGGGGTATATTCTCCTGTTACGACTGGGATGGCCCTTCCACACACGTGTTTGTTCAGTGACGTCAGGACTCGAGCCTAGTTGCGAGGGACAACTCGAGATTCTCCTCGAGGCTTGACAGGGGAATTGGGACGCCTCTGCAGCTGAGGCGGGAGACCAAGTGGCCCTTTCCACGTGCTACAGGAATCCTGGGACTCCTATCAAGTTTCACGAGGAGTCAGGCTTCGTCTCCTTTTGAGGCATTGATCTCCGCATTCCTCCTACCAAGTTTCATGAAACGTGTGATAAACAAATGGAGCATGAAAACGTCTGAAAAATACTAGGAGCATGAAAAGGTCTGAAAAATACGAGGAGCATGAAAAGGACTGCAATATATGAAGAGCATGAAAAGGTGTCAAAAATATGAGGAGCATGTAGAGGTGTGAAAAATATGAGGAGAATGAAACTGTATGAAACATCTGAGGAGCATGAAATGGTGTGAAATAAACGAGGAGCATGAAAAGGTGTGTAAAATACGAGGAGCATGATAATGTGTGAAAAATACGAAGAGCATGAAAGGGTATGAAAAATATGAGGAGCATGAAACGGTGTGAAAAATAAGAGGAGCATGAAATGGTTTGAAAAAATGAGGAGCATGAAAAGATCTGAAAATTAAGAGGAGCATTTAAAGGTCTGAAAAATACGAGGAGCATGAAAAGCTCTGAAAAATACGAGGAGCATGAAAAGGTGTGAAATATACGAGGAGCATGAAAAGGTGTGAAAAATATGAAGAGCATAAAAAGGTGTCAAAAATATGAGGAGCATGAAAAGGAGTGAAAAATATGAAGATCATGAAAAGGTGTGAAAAACACGAAGAGCATGAAAAGGTGTAAAAATACGAAGAGCTTGAAAAGGTGTGACAAATACGAAGAGCATGTAAATCTGTGAAAAATAGGAGGGGCATGAAAAGTTGTGAAAAATACGAGGAGCATGAAAAGGTCTGAAAAATACGAGGAACATGAAATGGTCTGAAAAATACGAGGAGCATGAAAACGTCTGAAAAATATGAAGAGCATGAAAAGGTGTCAAAAATGTGAGGAGCATGATACGGTGTGAAAAATATGAAAAACATGAAAAGCTGTGAAAAATATGAGGAGCATGAAACAGTCTGAAAAACACGAGATCATGAAACAGAGTGAAAAACACGAAGAGCATGGAAAGCTGTGAAAAATATCAAGAGCTTGAAAACGTCTGAAAAATATGAGGGGCATGAAAAAGTGTCAAAAATATGAAGAGCAATGAAAAGGTCTGAAAAATACAAAGAGCCTGAAAAGCTGTGAAAAACATGAAGAGCATGAAAAGGTGTGAAAAATACGAAGAGGTTGAAAAGGAGTGACAAGTACGAAGAGCATGTAAAGTTGTGAAAATACAAGGAGCATGAAAAGGTCTGAAAAATACGAGGAGCATGAAAAGGTCTGAAAAACACGAAGAGCATGAAAAGGTGTGAAAAATATCAAGAGCTTAAAAAGGTATCAAAAATATGAGTAGCATGTAAAGGTGACAAAAATAAGACGAGCATGATCCTGTATAAAAAATATGAGGAGCATGAAACGGATTTGAAAAATATGAAGAGCATGAAAAGGTGTGAAAACACGAAGAGCATGAAAATGTGTGAAAAATATCAAGAGCATGAAAAGATCTGAAATAGATGTAGAGCACGAAAAGGTGTGAAAAATAAGAAGAACATGAAATGGTGTGAAAAACACGAAGAGCATGAAAATGTGTGAAAAAAACTAGGAGCAAGAAAAGGTGTGAAAAAGTTCGAGGAGCATGAAAAGGTGTGACAATTACTAGGAGCAGAAAAGGTGTGAAATTTCCAGGAGCATGAAAAGGTCTGAAAAATATGTGGAGCTTGAAAAGGTGTGAAAAATATTAGGAGCATGAAACGGTGTGAAAAATACGAAGAGCATGATAAGGTGTAAAAAATATCAGCAGCATTAAAACGTGTGAAAAATAGGAAGAGCATGAAACACTGTGAAAAACACGAAGAGCATGAAAAGGTTGGAAAAGTATCAAGAGCATGAAAAGGTCTGAAAAATATGAAAAGCATGAAAAGATGTGAATAATATGAACAGCATGAAAAGGTGTGAAAAATACGAGGAGCATGAAAGGATCTGAAAAATACGAGGAGCATGAAACGGTCTGAAAAATATGAGGAGCATGAAACTGTCTGAAAAATATGAGGAGCATGACAGTCTGAAAAAAATGAGGACATGAAAAGTTGTGAAAAATACGAAGAGCATGAGAAGGTGTGAAAAATACGAGGATCATGAAAAGGTCTGAAAAATACGAGGAGCATGAAAAGGTCTGAAAAATACGAGGAGCATGAAAAGGTCTGAAAAATACGAGGAGCATGAAAAGGACTGCAATATATGAAGAGCATGAAAAGGTGTCAAAAATATGAGGAGCATGTAGAGGTGTGAAAAATATGAGGAGAATGAAACTGTATGAAACATCTGAGGAGCATGAAATGGTGTGAAATAAACGAGGAGCATGAAAAGGTGTGTAAAATACGAGGAGCATGATAATGTGTGAAAAATACGAAGAGCATGAAAGGGTATGAAAAATATGAGGAGCATGAAACGGTGTGAAAAATAAGAAGAGCATGAAATGGTTTGAAAAAATGAGGAGCATGAAAAGATCTGAAAATTAAGAGGAGCATTTAAAGGTCTGAAAAATACGAGGAGCATGAAAAGCTCTGAAAAATACGAGGAGCATGAAAAGGTGTGAAATATACGAGGAGCATGAAAAGGTGTGAAAAATATGAAGAGCATAAAAAGGTGTCAAAAATATGAGGAGCATGAAAAGGAGTGAAAAATATGAAGATCATGAAAAGGTGTGAAAAACACGAAGAGCATGAAAAGGTGTAAAAATACGAAGAGCTTGAAAAGGTGTGACAAATACGAAGAGCATGTAAATCTGTGAAAAATAGGAGGGGCATGAAAAGTTGTGAAAAATACGAGGAGCATGAAAAGGTCTGAAAAATACGAGGAACATGAAATGGTCTGAAAAATACGAGGAGCATGAAAACGTCTGAAAAATATGAAGAGCATGAAAAGGTGTCAAAAATGTGAGGAGCATGATACGGTGTGAAAAATATGAAAAACATGAAAAGCTGTGAAAAATATGAGGAGCATGAAACAGTCTGAAAATCACGAGATCATGAAACAGAGTGAAAAACACGAAGAGCATGGAAAGCTGTGAAAAATATCAAGAGCTTGAAAACGTCTGAAAAATATGAGGGGCATGAAAAAGTGTCAAAAATATGAAGAGCAATGAAAAGGTCTGAAAAATACAAAGAGCCTGAAAAGCTGTGAAAAACATGAAGAGCATGAAAAGGTGTGAAAAATACGAAGAGGTTGAAAAGGAGTGACAAGTACGAAGAGCATGTAAAGTTGTGAAAATACAAGGAGCATGAAAAGGTCTGAAAAATACGAGGAGCATGAAAAGGTCTGAAAAACACGAAGAGCATGAAAAGGTGTGAAAAATATCAAGAGCTTAAAAAGGTATCAAAAATATGAGTAGCATGTAAAGGTGACAAAAATAAGACGAGCATGATCCTGTATAAAAAATATGAGGAGCATGAAACGGATTTGAAAAATATGAAGAGCATGAAAAGGTGTGAAAACACGAAGAGCATGAAAATGTGTGAAAAATATCAAGAGCATGAAAAGATCTGAAATAGATGTAGAGCACGAAAAGGTGTGAAAAATAAGAAGAACATGAAATGGTGTGAAAAACACGAAGAGCATGAAAATGTGTGAAAAAAACTAGGAGCAAGAAAAGGTGTGAAAAAGTTCGAGGAGCATGAAAAGGTGTGACAATTACTAGGAGCAGAAAAGGTGTGAAATTTCCAGGAGCATGAAAAGGTCTGAAAAATATGTGGAGCTTGAAAAGGTGTGAAAAATATTAGGAGCATGAAACGGTGTGAAAAATACGAAGAGCATGATAAGGTGTAAAAAATATCAGCAGCATTAAAACGTGTGAAAAATAGGAAGAGCATGAAACACTGTGAAAAACACGAAGAGCATGAAAAGGTTGGAAAAGTATCAAGAGCATGAAAAGGTCTGAAAAATATGAAAAGCATGAAAAGATGTGAAATAATATGAACAGCATGAAAAGGTGTGAAAAATACGAGGAGCATGAAAGGATCTGAAAAATACGAGGAGCATGAAACGGTCTGAAAAATATGAGGAGCATGAAACGTCTGAAAAATATGAGGAGCATGCAACAGTCTGAAAAATAGGAAGAGCATGAAAAGTTGTCAAAAATATGAGGAGCATGAAACGGTGTGAAAAATGTGAGGAGCATGAAAAGGTGTCAAAAATATGAGGAGCATGAAAAGTTCTGAAAAACTTGAAGAACATTAAAAGGTGTCAAAAATATGTGGAGCATGAAAAGGTGTGATAAATATGAGGAGCATGAAAAGGTGTGAAAAATATGAGGAGCATGAAAAGGTGTGAAAAATACGAGGAGCATGAAATGGTGTGAAAATTCCGAGCAGCATGAAAAGGTCTGAAAAATACGAGGAGCAAAAACGGGTGAAAAATACGAAGAGCATGAAACGTGTTATAAATAAAGGGAGCATGAAAACGTCTGAAAAATACGAGGAGCATGAAAAGGTCTGAAAAATACGAAGAGCATGACAAGGTCTGAAAAACAAGAGGAGCATGAAATGGTCTGAATAGTACGAGGAGCATTAAAAGGTCTGAAAAATACGAGCAGCATGAAAAGGACTGCTATATATGAAGAGCATGAAAAGGTGTCAAAAATATGAGGAGCATGTAGAGGTGTGAAAAATATGAGGAGAATGAAACTGTATGAAACATCTGAGGAGCATGAAATGGTGTGAAATATACGAGGAGCATGAAACGGTGTGTAAAATACGAGGAGCATGAAAATGTGTGAAAAATATGAAGAGCATGAAAGGGTATGAAAAATATGAGGCGCATGAAAAGGTGTGAAAAATAAGAGTAGCATGAAATGGTGTGAAAAAATGAGGAGCATGAAAAGATCTGAAAATTAAGAGGAGCATGAAAAGGTGTGAAATATACGAGGAGCATGAAAAGGTCTGAAAAATATGAAGAGCATGAAAAGGTGTCAAAAATATAAGGAGCATGAAAAGGTGTGAAAAATACGAAGAGAAGGAAAAGGTGTGAAAATTATGAAAAGCATGAAAAGGTCTGAAAAATATGAAGAGCATGATAAGGTGTCCAAAATATGAGGAGCATTAAAAGGTGTCGAAAATATGAGAAGCATGTAAAGGTGTGAAAAATATGAGGAGCATGAAACTGTATGAAAAATTAGAGGAGGATGAAATGGTGTGAAAAATATGAAAAGGTGTGAAAAATATGAGGAGCATGAAACACTTGAAAAACACGAGATCATGAAATGGAGTGAACAACACGAAGAGCATGGAAAGCTGTGAAAAATATCAAGAGCATGAAAAGGTCTGAAAAATATGAAAAGCATGAAAACGTGTCAAAAATATGAAGAGCATGAAATGTGTGAAAAATACGAAGAGCCTGAAAAGGTGTGAAAAACACGAAGAGCATGAAAAGGTGTGAAAAATATGAAGAGCTTGAAAAGGTGTGATAAATAGAAAGAGCATGTAAAGTTGTGAAAAATACGACAAGCATGAAAAGGTCTGAAAAATATGTAGAGCATGAAAAAGTGTCAAAAATATGGGGAGCATGAAAAGGTGTCAAAAATATGAAGAGCATGAAACGGTGTCAAAAGTATGAGTAGCATGTGAAGGTTGAAAAATAAGAGGAGCATGAATTTGTATAAAAAATATGAGGGGCATGAAACGGTGTGAAAAATATGAAGAACATGAAAAGGTGTGAAAAATATGAGGAGCATGAAAAGGTGTAAAAAATATGAGGAGCATGAAATGTGTGAAAAACACGAAGGGCATGCAAAGGTGTGAAAAATATCAAGAGCATGAAAAGGTCTGAAAAATATGAAGAGCATGAAAAGGTATGAAAAATTCAAAGAGCATGAAACGATGTGAAAAATACGAAGAGCATGAAAAGGTGTGAAAAATACTAGGAGCATGAAAAAGTGTGAAAAGTACGAGGAGCATTAAAATGCCTGAAAATTATGAATAGCATGAAAAAGTGTGAAAAGTACGAGGAGCATGAAAAGGTCTGAAAAATATGAAGAGCATGAAAAAATGTGAAAAATAAGAAGAGCATGATAGGGTGTGAAAAACATGCAGAGCATGTAAAAGTGTGGAAAATAAGAAGAGCATGAAAAGGTGTGACAAATACGAAGAGCATGGAAAGTTGTGAAAAATACGAGCAGCATGAAAAGCTGTGAAAAATACGAGGAGCATGAAAAGGTGTGAAAAATATGAATAGCATGAAAAAGTGTGAAAAGTACAAGGAGCATGAAAAGGTCTGAAAATACGAGAAGCATGAAAAGGTCTGAAAAATATGTAGAGGATGAAAAGGTGTCAAAAATATGAGGAGCATGTAAAAGTGTGAAAAATATGAGGAGCATGAAATGGTCTGAAAAATAGGAGCAGCATGAAACAGTGTGAAAAATAAGAGGAGCGTGAAATGGTGTGAAAAAATGAGGAGCATGAAAAGATCTGAAAATTAAGAGGAGCATGTAAAGGTCTGAAATATACGAGGAGCATGAAAAGCTCTGAAAAAAACGAGGAGCATGAGAAGGTCTGAAATATACGAGGAGCAAGAAAAGGTCTGAAAAATATGAAGAGCATGAAAAGGTGTCAAAAATATAAGGAGCATGAAAAGGTGTGAAAAATACGAAGAGCAGGAAAAGGTGTGAAAACACGAAGAGCATGAAAAGCTTTCAAAAATATCAAAAGCATGAAAAGGTCTGAAAAATATGAAGAAGCATAATAAGGTGTCAAGGATATGAGGAGCATTAAAAGCTGTTGAAAATGTGAGAAGCATGTAAAGGTGTGAAAAATATGAGGAGCATGAAACTGTATGAAAAATTAGAGGAGGATGAAATGGTGTGAAAATATGAAGAGCATGAAAAGGTTTGAAAAATATGAGGAGCATGAAACAGTCTGAAAAACACGAGATCATGAAACAGAGTGAAAAACACGAAGAGCATGGAAAGCTGTGAAAAATATCAAGAGCTTGAAAACGTCTGAAAAATATGAGTGGCATGAAAAAGTGTCAAAAATATGAAGAGCAATGAAAAGGTGTGAAAAATACGAAGAGCCTGAAAAGCTGTGAAAAACACGAAGAGCATGAAAAGGTGTGAAAAATACGAAGAGGTTGAAAAGGAGTGACAAATACGAAGAGCATGTAAAGTTGTGAAAATACAAGGAGCATGAAAAGGTCTGAAAAATACAAGGAGCATGAAAAGGTCTGAAAAACACGAAGAGCATGAAAAGGTGTGAAAAATATCAAGAGCTTAAAAAGGTATCAAAAATATGAGTAGCATGTAAAGGTGACAAAAATAAGACGAGCATGATCCTGTATAAAAAATATGAGGAGCATGAAACGGATTTGAAAAATATGAAGAGCATGAAAATGTGTGAAAACACGAAGAGCATGAAAATGTGTGAAACATATCAAGAGCATGAAAAGATCTGAAATAGATGTAGAGCACGAAAAGGTGTGAAAAATAAGAAGAACATGAAATGGTGTGAAAAACACAAAGAGCATGAAAATGTGTGAAAAAAACTAGGAGCATGAAAAGGTGTGAAAAAGTTCGAGGAGCATGAAAAGGTGTGAAATTTCCAGGAGCATGAAAAGGTCTGAAAAATACGTGGAGCTTGAAAAGTTGTGAAAAATATTAGGAGCATGAAACGGTGTGAAAAATACAAAGAGCATGATAAGGTGTAAAAAGTATCAGCAGCATTAAAACGTGTGAAAAATAGGAAGAGCATGAAACACTGTGAAAAACACGAGGAGCATGAAAAGGTTGGAAAAGTATCAAGAGCATGAAAAGGTCTGAAAAATATGAAAAGCATGAAAAGTTTTGAATAATATGAACAGCATGAAAAGGTGTGTAAATACGAGGAGCATGAAAAGATCTGAAAAATACGAGGAGCATGAAACGGTCTGAAAAATATGAGGAGCATGAAACGGTGTGAAAAATACAAAGAGCATGATAAGGTGTAAAAAATATCAGCAGCATTAAAACGTGTGAAAAATAGGAAGAGCATGAAACACTGGGAAAAACACGAAGAGCATGAAAAGGTTGGAAAAGTATCAAGAGCATGAAAAGGTCTGAAAAATATGAAAAGCATGAAAAGGTGTGAATAATATGAACAGCATGAAAAGGTGTGAAAAATACGAGGAGCATGAAAAGATCTGAAAAATACGAGGAGCATGAAACGGTCTGAAAAATATGAGGAGAATGAAACTGTCTGAAAAATATGAGGAGCATGAAACGGTCTGAAAAAAATGAGGAGCATGAAAGTTGTGAAAAATACGAAGAGCATGAGAAGGTGTGAAAAATACGAGGATCAAGAAAAGGTGTAAAAATTACGAGGAGCATGAAAAGGTCTGAAAAATACGAGGACCATGAAAAGGTCTGAAAAATACGAGGAGCATGACAAGGACTGCAATATATGAAGAGCATGAAAAGGTGTCAAAAATATGAGGAGCATGTAGAGGTGTGAAATATATGAGGAGAATGAAACTGTATGAAAAATCTGAGGAGCATGAAATGGTGTGAAATATACAAGGAGCATGAAAAGGTGTGGAAAATACGAGGAGCATGAAAATGTGTGAAAAATACGAAGAGCATGAAAGGGTATGAAAAATATGAGGAGCATGAAATGGTGTGAAAAATAAGAGGAGCATGACATGGTTTGAAAAAATGAGGAGCATGAAAAGATCTAAAAATTAAGAGGAGCATTTAAAGGTCTGAAAAATACGAGGAGCATGAAAAGCTCTGAAAAATACGAGGAGCATGAAAAGGTGTGAAATATACGAGGAGCATGAAAAGGTCTGAAAAATATGAACAGCATAAAAAGGTGTCAAAAATATAAGGAGCATGAAAAGGTGTGAAAAATACGAAGAGCAGGAAAAGGTGTGAAAAATACGAAGAGCAGGAAAAGATGTGAAAATTATCAAAAGCATGAAAAGGTCTGAAAAATATGAAGAGCATGATAAGGTGTCCAAAATATGAGGAGAATTAAAAGGTGTCGAAAATATGAGAAGCATGTAAAGGTGTGAAAAATATGAGGAGCATGAAACTGTATGAAAAATTAGAGGAGGATGAAACGGTGTGAAACATATGAAGAGCATGAAAAGGTGTAAAAAATATGAGGAGCATGAAACACTCTGAAAAACAAGAGATCATGAAATGAAGTGAACAACACGAAGAGCATGGAAAGCTGTGAAAAATATCAAGAGCATGAAAAGGTCTGAAAAATATGAAGAGCATGAAAACGTGTCAAAAATAGGAAGAGCATGAAAAGGTGTGAAAAATATGAAGAGCCTGAAATGGTGTGAAAGACACGAAGAGCATGAAAAGGTGTGAAAATATGAAGAGCATGTAAAGTTGTGAAAAATATGAGGAGCATGAAAAGGTCTGAAAAATACGAGGAGCAAGAAGACGTCTGTAAAATACGACGAGCATGAAAAGGTCTGAAAAATATGTAGAGCATGAGAAAGTGTCAAAAATATGGGGAGCATGAAAAGGTGTGAAAAATATCAAGAGCATGAAAGATGTGAAAAACACGAAGGGCAAGAAAAGGTGTGAAAAATATCAAGAGCATGAAAAGGTCTGAGGAATATGAAGAGCATGAAAAGGTATGAAAAATTCAAAGAGCATGAAAAGATGTGAAAAATACGAAGACCATGAAAAGTTGGGAAAAATACCAGGAGCATGAAAAGGTGTGACAAATACTAGGAGCATGAAATGGTGTGAAAAGTACGAGGAGCATTAAAATGTCTGAAAAATACGAGAGCATGAAAAGGTGTGAAAAACACGAAGAGCATGCAAAGCTGTGAAAAATATAAAAAGCATGAAAAGGTCTGAAAAATATGAAGAGCATGAAAAGGTGTGAAAAAGTTCGAGGAGCATGAAAAGTTGTGACAATTACTAGGAGCATGAAAAGGTGTGAAATTTCCAGGAGCATGAAAAGGTCTGAAAAATATGTGGAGCTTGAAAAGGTGTGAAAAATATTAGGAGCATGAAACGGTGTGAAAAATACGAAGAGCATGATAAGGTGTAAAAAATATCAGCAGCATTAAAACGTGTGAAAAATAGGAAGAGCATGAAACACTGTGAAAAACACGAAGAGCATGAAAAGGTTGGAAAAGTATCAAGAGCATGAAAAGGTCTGAAAAATATGAAAAGCATGAAAAGATGTAAATAATATGAACAGCATGAAAAGGTGTGAAAAACACGAGGAGCATGAAAGGATCTGAAAAATACGAGGAGCATGAAACGGTCTGAAAAATATGAGGAGCATGAAACTGTCTGAAAAATATGAGGAGCATGCAACAGTCTGAAAAAAATGAGGAGCATGAAAAGTTGTGAAAAATACGAAGAGCATGAGAAGGTGTGAAAAATACGAGGAGCATGAAAAGGTCTGAAAAATACGAGGAGCATGAAAAGGTCTGAAAAATACGAGGAGCATGAAAAGGACTGCAATATATGAAGAGCATGAAAAGGTGTCAAAAATATGAGGAGCATGTAGAGATGTGAAAAATATGAGGAGAATGAAACTGTATGAAAAATCTGAGGAGCATGAAATGGTGTGAAATATACGAGGAGCATGAAAAGGTGTGTAAAATACGAGGAGCATGAAAATGTGTGAAAAATACGAAGAGCATGAAAGGGTATGAAAAATATGAGGAGCATGAAACGGTGTGAAAAATAAGAGGAGCATGACATGGTTTGAAAAAATGAGGAGCATGAAAAGATCTAAAAATTAAGAGGAGCATTAAAAGGTCTGAAAAATACGAGGAGCATGAAAAGCTCTGAAAAATACGAGGAGCATGAAAAGGTGTGAAATATACGAGGAGCATGAAAAGGTCTGAAAAATATGAAGAGCATGAAAAGGTGTCAAAAATATAAGGAGCATGAAAAGGTGTGAAAAATACGAAGAGAAGGAAAAGGTGTGAAAAATACAAAGAGCAGGAAAAGATGTGAAAATTATCAAAAGCATGAAAAGGTCTGAAAAATATGAAGAGCATGATAAGGTGTCCAAAATATGAGGAGCATTAAAAGGTGTCGAAAATATGAGAAGCATGTAAAGGTGTGAAAAATATGAGGAGCATGAATCTGTATGAAAAATATGAGGAGCATGAAATGGTGTGAAACATATGAAGAGCACGCAAAGGTGTGAAAATTATGAGGAGTATGAAAACGTCTTAAAAATACGAGGAGCATGAAAAGGTCTGAAAAATATGTGCAGCATGAAAAGGTGTCAAAAATATGAGAAGAATGAAAAGGTGTGTAAAATATGAAGAGCATGAAAAGGTGTCAAAAATATGAGGAACATGTAAAGGTGTGAAAAATATGAGGGGCATGAATCTGTATGAAAAATATGAGGAGGATGAAAAGGTGTGAAAAACATGAATATAATGAAAAGGTGCGAAAAATATGAGGAGTTTGAAAAGGTCTGAAAAATACGAGAGCATGAAAAGGTGTGAAAAACACGAAGAGCATGACAATGTGTGAAAAATAAGAATAGCCTGAAAAAGTGTGAAAAACACGAAGAGCATGAAAAGGTCCGAAAAATACGAAGAGCTTGAAAAGGTGTGACAAATACAAACATCATGAAAAGTTGTGAAAAATACGAGGAGCATGAAAAGCTCTGAAAAATACGAGGAGCATGAAAAGGTGTGAAATATACGAGGAGCATGAAAAGGTGTGAAAAATATGAAGAGCATGCAAAGGTGTGAAAATTATGAGGAGTATGAAAACGTCTTAAAAATACGAGGAGCATGAAAACGTCTGAAAAATACGAGCAGCATGAAAAGGACAGCAATATATGAAGAGCATGAAAAGGTGTCAAAAATATGAGGAGCATGTAGAGGTGTGAAAAATATGAGGAGCATGAAACTGTATGAAAAATTAGAGGAGGATGAAACGGTGTGAAAAATATGAAGAGCATGAAAAGGTCTGAAAAATACGAAGAGCAAGAAAGCATGTCAAAAATATGAAGAGCATGAAAAGGTGTGAAAAATATGAAGAGCCTGAAAAGGTGTGAAAAACACGAAGAGCATGAAAAGGTGTAAAAATATGAAGAGCTTGAAAAGGTGTGACAAATACGAAGAGCATGTAAATTTGTGAAAAATACGAGGGGCATGAAAAGTTGTGAAAAATACGAGGAGCATGAAAAGGTGTGAAATATACGAGGAGCATGAAAAGGTGTGAAAAATATGAAGAGCATGAAAAGGTGTCAAAAATATGAGGAGCATGAAAAGGAGTGAAAAATATGAAGAGCATGAAAAGGTGTCAAAAATATGAGGAGCATTTAAAGGTGTGAAAAATAGGAAGAACATGAATGTGTATGAAAAATATGAGAAGCATGAAACGGAGTGAAAAATAGGAAGAGCATGAAAAGGTGTCAAAAATATGAGGAGCATGAAACGGTGTGAAAAATGTGAGGAGTATGAAAAGGTGTCAAAAATATGAGGAGCATGAAAAGTTCTGAAAAACTTGAAGAACATTAAAATGTGTCAAAAATATGTGGAGCATGAAAAGGTGTGATAAATATGAGGAGCATGAAAAGGTGTGAAAAATATGAAGAGCTTCAAAAGATTTCAAAAATATGAGGTGCATGAAAAGTTGTGAAAAATATGAAGACCATGAAAAGGTGTGAAAAATACAAAGAGAATGAAACGGTCTGAAAAATATGAGGAGCAGGAAACTGTCTGAAAAATATAGGGGCATGAAAAACTGTCAAAAATATGTGGAGCGTGAAATGGTGTGAAAAAAGTGAAGAGCATGAAAAGGTGTGAAAAATATGACGAGAATGAAACGGTGGGAAATATACGAAGAGCATGAAAAGGTGTGAAAAACACGAAGAGCATGAAAAGGTGTGAAAAATATCAAGAGCAGGAAACGGCCTGAAAAATTCGAAGAGCAGGAAAAGGTGTGAAAAACCCGAAGAGCATGAAAAGGTTTGAAAAATACGAAGAGCATGAAAAGGTCTGCAAAATACGAGAAGCATGAAAAGGTCTGAAATATACGAGGAGCATGAAAAGGTGTGAAAAATATGAAGAGCATAAAAAGGTGTCAAAAATATGAGGAGCATGAAAAGGAGTGAAAAATATGAAGAGCATGAAAAGGTGTCAAAAATATGAGGAGCATTTAAAGGTGTGAAAAATAGGAAGAGCATGAATCTGTATGAAAAATATGAGGAGCATGAAACGGTGTGAAAAATAGGAAGAGCATGAAAAGGTGTCAAAAATATGAGGAGCATGAAACGGTGTGAAAAATGTGAGGAGCATGAAAAGGTGTCAAAAATATGAGGAGCATGAAAAGTTCTGAAAAACTTGAAGAACATTAAAAGTTGTCAAAAATATGTGGAGCATGAAAAGGTGTGATAAATATGAGGATCATGAAAAGGTGTGAAAAATATGAAGAGCTTCAAAAGATTTCAAAAATATGAGGTGCATGAAAAGTTGTGAAAAATATGAAGACCATGAAAAGGTGTGAAAAATATCAAGAGCATGAAACGGTCTGAAAAATATGAGGAGCAGGAAACTGTCGGAAAAATATAGGGGCATGAAAAACTGTCAAAAATATGTGGAGCATGAAATGGTGTGAAAAAAGTGAAGAGCATGAAAAGGTGTGAAAAATATGACGAGAATGAAACGGTGGGAAATATACGAAGAGCATGAAAAGGTGTGAAAAACACAAAGAGCATGAAAAGGTGTGAAAAATATCAAGAGCATGAAACGGCCTGAAAAATTCGAAGAGCAGGAAAAGGTGTGAAAAACCCGAAGAGCATGAAGAGGTTTGAAAAATACGAAGAGCATGAAAAGGTTTGCAAAATACGAGAAGCATGAAAAGGTCTGAAATATACGAGGAGCATGAAAAGGTGTGAAAAATATGAGGAGCATGAAAAGGTGTGAAAAATACGAGGAGCATGAAATGGTCTGAAAAAACTAGGAGCATGAAAAGGTGTGAAAAATAAAAGGAACATGAAAAGGTGTGAAAAATACGAGGAGCATGAAAAGGTGTGAAAATTCCGAGCAGCATGAAAAGGTCTGAAAAATACGAGGAGCAAAAAAGGGTGAAAAATACGAAGAGCATGAAACGTGTGATAAATAAATGGAGCATGAAAAGGTCTGAAAAATACGAGGAGCATGAAAAGGTCTGAAAAATACGAGGAGCATGACAAGGTCTGAAAAACATGAGGAGCATGAAATGGTCTGAAAAGTACGAGGAGCATGAAAAGGTCTGAAAAATACGAGCAGCATGAAAAGGACTGCAATATATGAAGAGCATGAAAAGGTATCAAAAATATGAGGAGCATGTAGAGGTGTGAAAAATATGAGGAGAATGAAACTGTATGAAAAATCTGAGGAGCATGAAATGGTGTGAAATATACGAGGAGCATGAAACGGTGTGTAAAATACGAGGAGCATGAAAATGTGTGAAAAATATGAAGAGCATGAAAGGGTATGAAAAATATGAGGCGCATGAAAAGGTGTGAAAAATAAGAGTAGCATGAAATGGTGTGAAAAAATGAGGAGCATGAAAAGATCTGAAAATTAAGAGGAGCATGAAAAGGTGTGAAATATACGAGGAGCATGAAAAGGTCTGAAAAATATGAAGAGCATGAAAACGTGTCAAATTATAAGGAGCATGAAAAGGTGTGAAAAATACGAAGAGCAGGAAAAGGTGTGAAAAATACAAAGAGAAGGAAAAGGTGTGAAAATTATCAAAAGCATGAAAAGGTCTGAAAAATATGAAGAGCATGATAAGGTGTCCAAAATATGAGGAGCATTAAAAGGTGTCGAAAATATGAGAAGCATGTAAAGGTGTGAAAAATGAGGAGCATGAAACTGTATGAAAAATTAGAGGAGGATGAAACGGTGTGAAAAATATGAAGAGCATGAAAAGGTGTGAAAAATATGAGGAGCATGAAACACTTGAAAAACACGAGATCATGAAATGGAGTGAACAACACGAAGAGCATGGAAAGCTGTGAAAAATATCAAGAGCATGAAAAGGTCTGAAAAATATGAAAAGCATGAAAACGTGTCAAAAATATGAAGAGCATGAAATGTGTGAAAAATACGAAGAGCCTGAAAAGGTGTGAAAAACACGAAGAGCATGATAAGGTGTAAAAAATATCAGCAGCATTAAAACGTGTGAAAAATAGGAAGAGCATGAAACACTGTGAAAAACACGAAGAGCATAAAAAGGTCTGAAAAATATGAAAAGCATGAAAAGATGTGAATAATATGAACAGCATGAAAAGGTGTGAAAAATACGAGGAGCATGAAAAGGTGTGAAATATACGAGGAGCATGAAAAGGTGTGAAAAATATGAAGAGCATGCAAAGGTGTGAAAATTATGAGGAGTATGAAAACGTCTTAAAAATTCGAGGAGCATGAAAACGTCTGAAAAATACGAGCAACATGAAAAGGACTGCAATATATGAAGAGCATGAAAAGGTGTCAAAAATATGAGGAGCATGTAGAGGTGTGAAAAATATGAGGAGCATGAAACTGTATGAAAAATTAGAGGAGGATGAAACGGTTTAAAAAATATGAAGAGCATGAAAAGGTCTGAAAAATACGAAGAGCATGAAAGCATGTCAAAAATATGAAGAGCATGAAAAGGTGTGAAAAATATGAAGAGCCTGAAAAGGTGTGAAAAACACGAAGAGCATGAAAAGGTGTAAAAATATGAAGAGCTTGAAAAGGTGTGACAAATACGAAGAGCATGTAAATTTGTGAAAAATACGAGGGGCATGAAAAGTTGTGAAAAATACGAGGAGCATGAAAAGGTGTGAAATATACGAGGAGCATGAAAAGGTGTGAAAAATATCAAGAGCATAAAAAGGTGTCAAAATTATGAGGAGCATGAAAAGGAGTGAAAAATATGAAGAGCATGAAAAGGTGTCAAAAATATGAGGAGCATTTAAAGGTGTGAAAAACAGGAAGAGCATGAATCTGTATGAAAAATATGAGGAGCATGAAACGGTGTGAAAAATACGAAGAGCATGAAAAGGTGTCAAAAATATGAGGAGCATGAAAAGGTGTGAAAAATGTGAGGAGCATGAAAAGGTGTCAAAAATATGAGGAGCATGAAAAGTTCTGAAAAACTTGAAGAACATTAAAAGGTGTCAAAAATATGTGGAGCATGAAAAGGTGTGATAAATATGAGGAGCATGAAAAGGTGTGAAAAATACGAGGAACATGAAAAAGGTGTGAAAAATACGAGGAGCATGAAAAGGTGTGAAAATTCCGAGCAGCATGAAAAGGTCTGAAAAATACGAGGAGCAAAACCGGGTGAAAAATACGAGGAGCATGAAACGTGTTATAAATAAAGGGAGCATGAAAACGTCTGAAAAATACGAGGAGCATGAAAAGCTCTGAAAAATACGAAGAGCATGACAAGGTCTGAAAAACATGCGGAGCATGAAATGGTCTGAAAAGTACGAGGAGCATTAAAAGGTCTGAAAAATACGAGCAGCATGAAAAGGACTGCAATATATGAAGAGCATGAAAAGGTGTCAAAAATATGAGGAGCATGTAGAGGTGTGAAAAATATGAGGAGAATGAAACTGTATGAAACATCTGAGGAGCATGAAATGGTGTGAAATATACGAGGAGCATGAAAAGGTTTGTAAAATACGAGGAGCATGAAAATGTGTGAAAAATATGAAGAGCATGAAAGGGTATGAAAAATATGAGGAGCATGAAATGGTGTGAAAAATAAGAGGAGCATGAAATGGTGTGAAAAAAAGAGGAGCATGAAAAGATCTGAAAATTAAGAGGAGCATTTAAAGGTCTGAAAAATACAAGGAGCATGAAAAGCTCTGAAAAATACGAGCATGAAAAGGTGTGAAATATACGAGGAGCATGAAATGGTCTGAAAAATATGAAGAGCATGAAAAGGTGTCAAAAATATAAGGAGCATGAAAAGTTGTGAAAAATACGAAGAGCAGGAAAAGGTGTGAAAATTATCAAAAGCATGAAAAGGTCTGAAAAATATGAAGAGCATGATAAGGTGTCAAAAATATGAGGAGCATTAAAAGGTGTCGAAAATATGAGAAGCATGTAAAGGTGTGAAAAATATGAGGAGCATGAAACTATATGAAAATTTTGAGGAGGATGAAACGGTGTGAAAAATATGAAGATCATGAAAAGGTGTGAAAAATATGAGGAGCATGAAACACTCTGAAAAACACGAGATGATGAAAAGGAGTGAACAACACGAAGAGCATGGAAAGCTGTGAAAAATATCAAGAGCATGAAAAGGTCTGAAAAATATGAAAAGCATGAAAACGTGTCAAAAATATGAAGAGCATGAAAAGGTGTGAAAAATACGAAGAGCCTGAAAAGGTGTGAAAAATACGAAGAGCATGAAAGGTGTAAAAAATATCAGCAGCATTAAAACGGGTGAAAAATAGGAAGAGCATGAAACACTGTGAAAAACACGAAGAGCATGAAAAGGTTGGAAAAGTATCAAGAGCATGAAAAGGTCTGAAAAATATGAAAAGCATGAAAAGATGTGAATAATATGAACAGCATGAAAAGGTGTGAAAAATACGAGGAGCATGAAAAGATCTGAAAAATACGAGGAGCATGAAACGGTCTGAAAAATATGAGGAGCATGAAACTGTCTGAAAAATATGAGGAGCATGCAACAGTCTGAAAAAAATGAGGAGCATGAAAAGTTGTGAAAAATACGAAGAGCATGAGAAGGTGTGAAAAATACGAGGATCATGAAAAGGTGTGAAAATTACGAGGAGCATGAAAAGGTCTGAAAAATACGAGGAGCATGAAAAGGTGTGAAAATTACGAGGAGCATGAAATGGTTTGAAATACACGAGGGGCATGAAAAGGTCTGAAAAATACGAAGAGCATGAAAAGGTGTCAAAAATATGAGGAGCATTTAAAGGTGTGAAAAATAGGAAGAGCATGAATCTGTATGAAAAATATGAGGAGCATGAAATGGTGTAAAAAATAGGAAGAGCATGTAAAGGTGTCAAAAATATGAGGAGCATGAAACGGTGTGAAAAATATGAAGAGCATGAAAAGGTGTCAAAAATATGAGGAGCATTTAAAGGTGTGAAAAATAGGAAGAGCATGAATCTGTATGAAAAATATGAGGAGCATGCAATGGTGTGAAAAATGTGAGGAGCATGAAAAGGTGTCAAAAATATGAGGAGCATGAAAAGTTCTGAAAAACTTGAAGAACATTAAAAGGTGTCAAAATATGTGGAGCATGAAAAGGTGTGATAAATATGAGGATCATGAAAAGGTGTGAAAAATATGAAGAGCTTCAAAAGATTTCAAAAATATGAGTAGCATGAAAAGTTGTGAAAAATATGAAGACCATGGAAAGGTGTGAAAAATATCAAGAGCATGAAACGGTCTGAAAAATATGAGGAGCAGGAAACTGTCTGAAAAATATAGGGGCATGAAAAACTGTCAAAAATATGTGGAGCATGAAATGGTGTGAAAAAAGTGAAGAGCATGAAAAGGTGTGAAAAATATGACGAGAATGAAACGGTGGGAAATATACGAAGAGCATGAAAAGGTGTGAAAAACACGAAGAGCATGAAAAGGTGTGAAAAATATCAAGAGCATGAAACGGCCTGAACAATTCGAAGAGCAGGAAAAGGTGTGAAAATCCCGAAGAGCATGAAGAGGTTTGAGAAATACGAAGAGCATGAAAAGGTCTGCAAAATACGAGAAGCATGAAAAGGTCTGAAATATACGAGGAGCATGAAAAGGTGTGAAAAATACGAGGAGCATGACATGGTTTGAAAAAATGAGGAGCATGAAAAGATCTAAAAATTAAGAGGAGCATTTAAAGGTCTGAAAAACACGAGGAGCATGAAGACGTCTGAAAAATACGACAAGCATGAAAAGGTCTGAAAAATACGAAGAGCATGAAAAAGTGTGGGGAGCATGAAAAGGTGTCAAAAATATGAAGAGCATGAAACGGTGTCAAAAGTATGAGTAGCATGTGAAGGTTGAAAAATAAGAGGAGCATGAATTTGTATAAAAAATATGAGGACCAAATCTATAGATTCAAAGCAATCCCTATCAAGCTACCGACGGTATTTTTCACAGAACTAGACCAAAGAATTTCACAATTTGTATGGAAATACAAAAACCTCGAATAGCCAAAATAATCTTGAGAAAGAAGAATGGAACTGGAGGAATCAACCTGCCTGACTTCAGACTCTACTACAAAGCCACAGTCATCAAGACAGTATGGTACTGGCACAAAGACAGAAACATAGATCAATGGAACAGAATAGAAAGCCCAGAGATAAATCCACGAACTTATGGACACCTTATCTTTGACAAAGGAGGCAAGGATATACAATGGAAAAAAGACAACCTCTTTAACAAGTGGTGCTGGGAAAACTGGTCAACCACTTGTAAAAGAATGAAACTAGAACACTTTCTAACACCATACACAAAAATAAACTCAAAATGGATTAAAGATCTAAATGTAAGACCAGAAACTATAAAACTCCTAGAGGAGAACATAGGCAAAACACTCTCCGACATAAATCACAGCAAGATCCTCTATGACCCACCTCCCAGAATATTGGAAATAAAAGCAAAACTAAACAAATGGGACCTAATGAAACTTAAAAGCTTTTGCACTACAAAGGAAACTATAAGTAAGGTGAAAAGACAGCCCTCAGATTGGGAGAAAATAATAGCAAATGAAGAAACAGACAAAGGATTAATCTCAAAAATATACAAGCAACTCCTGCAGCTCAATTCCAGAAAAATAAATGACCCAATCAAAAAATGGGCCAAAGAACTAAACAGACATTTCTCCAAAGAAGACATACAGATGGCTAACAAACACATGAAAAGATGCTCAACATCACTCATTATTAAGAGAAATGCAAATCAAAACCACAATGAGGTACCATTACACGCCAGTCAGGATGGCTGCTATCCAAAGTCTACAAGCAATAAATGCTGGAGGAGGGTTGTGGAGAAAGGGAACCCTCTTACACTGTTGGTGGGAATGCAAACTAGTACAGCCGCTATGGAAACAGTGTGGAGATTTCTTAAAAAACTGGAAATAGAACTGCCATATGACCCAGCAATCCCACTTCTGGGCATACACACTGAGAAACCAGATCTGAAAGAGACACGTGCACCCCAATGTTCATCGCAGCACTGTTTATAATAGCCAGGACATGGAAGCAACCTAGATGCCCATCAGCAGATGAATGGATAAGGAAGCTGTGGTACATATACACCATGGAATATTACTCAGCCATTAAAAAGAATTCATTTGAATCAGTTCTAATGAGATGGATGAAACTGGAGCCCCTTATACAGAGTGAAGTAAGCCAGAAAGATAAAGAACATTACAGCATACTAACACATATATATGGAATTTAGAAAGATGGTAACGATAACCCTATATGCAAAACAGAAAAAGAGACACAGAAATACAGAACAGACTTTTGAACTTGTGGGAGAAGGTGAGGGTGGGATGTTTCAAAAGAACAGCATGTATACTATCTATGGTGAAACAGATCACCAGCCCAGGTGGGATGCATGAGACAAGTGCTCGGGCCTGGTGCACTGGGAAGACCCAGAGGAATCGGGTGGAGAGGGAGGTGGGAGGGGGGATCGGGATGGGGAATACGTGTAAATCTATGGCTGATTCATATCAATGTATGACAAAACCCACTGAAAAAAAAAAAATAAAAAAAAAAAAGAAGAGAAAAAAAAAATATGAGGAGCATGGAAATGTGTGAAAAACACGAAGGGCCATGCAAAGGTTGTGAAAATATCAAGAGCATGAAAAGGTCGAAAAATATGAAGAGCATGAAAAGGTGTGAAAATATCAAGAGCATGAAAGAGTGAAAACACGAAGGCATGAAAAGGTGTGAAAAATATCAGAGCATGAAAAGGTCTGAGGTATATGAAGAGCATGAAAAGGTATGAAAAATTCACAGAGCATGAAAAGATGTGAAAAATACGAAGAGCATGAAAAGTTGTGAAAAATACCAGGAGCATGAAAAGGTGTGAAAAATACTAGGAGCATGAAAAGGTGTGAAAAGTACGAGGAGCATTAAAATGCCTGAAAATTATGAATAGCATGAAAAAGTGTGAAAAGTACGAGGAGCATGAAAAGGTCTGAAAAATACGAGGAGCATGAAAAGGTGTGAAAAATATGAAGAGCATGAAAAAATGTGAAAAATAAGAAGAGCATGATAGGGTGTGAAAAACATGCAGAGCATGTAAAAGTGTGGAAAATAAGAAGAGCATGAAAAGGTATGAAAAATTCAAAGAGCATGAAAAGATGTGAAAAATACCAGGAGCATGAAAAGGTGTGAAAAATACTAGGAGCATGAAAAGGTGTGAAAAGTACGAGGAGCATTAAAATGTCTGAAAAATACGAGAGCATGAAAAGGTGTGAAAAACCCGAAGAGCATGAAAAGCTGTGAAAAATATAAAAAGCATGAAAAGGTCTGAAAAATATGAAGAGCATGAAAAGGTGTGAAAAATATGAAGAGCATGAAAAAATGTGAAAAATAAGAAGAGTATGAAAAGGTGTGAAAAACAGGCAGAGCATGTAAAAGTGTGGACAATAAGAAGAGCATGAAAAGGTGTGACAAATACGAAGAGCATGAAAAGTTGTGAAAAATACCAGGAGCATGAACAGTTGTGAAAAATACGAGGATATGAAAAGGTGTGAAAAATATGAATAGCATGAAAAAGTGTGAAAAGTACGAGGAGCATGAAAAGGTCTGAAAAATACGAGGAGCATGAAAACGTCTTAAAAATATGAGGCACATGAAAAGGTGTGAAAAATATGTAGAGCATGAACAGGTGTCAAAACTATGAGGAGAATGAAAAGGTGTGAAAAATATGAAGAGCATGAAAAGGTGTCAAAAATATGAGGAGCATGTAAAGGTGTGAAAAATATGAGGAACATGAATCTGTATGAAAAATATGAGGAGCATGAAACGGTGTGAAACATATGAAGAGCATGAAAAGGTGTGAAAAGTATGAGGAGGATGAAAACGTCTTAAAAATACGAGGAGCATGAAAAGGTCTGAAAAATATGTGGAGCATGAAAAGGTGTCAGAAATATGAGGAGAATGAAAAGGTGTGTAAAATATGAAGAGCATGAAAAGGTGTCAAAAATATGAGGAACATGTAAAGGTGTGAAAAATATGAGGAGCATGAA
This sequence comes from Cervus canadensis, assembly GCF_019320065.1. NCBI lineage: Eukaryota > Metazoa > Chordata > Mammalia > Artiodactyla > Cervidae > Cervus > Cervus canadensis. Next base: position 68,972,362 of record NC_057399.1, on the reverse strand, counting down.
TCTGTATGAAAAATATGAGGAGGATGAAATGGTGTGAAAAATATGAATATCATGAAAAGGTGTGAAAAATATGAGGAGTTTGAAAAGGTCTGAAAAATACGAGAGCATGAAAAGGTGTGAAAAACACGAAGAGCATGTAAATGTGTGAAAAATATGAACAGCCTGAAAAGGTGTGAAAAACACGAAGAGCATGAAAAGGTCCAAAAAAAACGAAGAGCTTGAAAAGGTGTGACAAATACAAATATCATGAAAAGTTGTGAAAAATACGAGGAGCATGAAAAGGTGTCAAAAATATGAGGAGCATTTAAAGGAGCGAAAAATAGGAAGAGCATGAATCTGTATGAAAAATATGAGGAGCATGAAACGGTGTGAAAAATAGGAAGAGCATGAAAAGTTGTCAAAAATATGAGGAGCATGAAACGGTGTGAAAAATGTGAAGAGCATGAAAAGGTGTCAAAAATAAGAGGAGCATGAAAAGGTCTGAAAAACATGAAAAACATTAAAAGCTGTCAAAAATATGTGGAGCATGAAAAGGTGTGAAAAATATGAGGAGCATGAAAAGGTGTGAAAAATAGGAAGAGTTTCAAAAGATTTCAAAAATATGAGGAGCATGAAAAGTTGTGAAAAATATGAAGACCATGAAAAGGTGTGAAAAATATCTAGACCATGAAACGGTCAGAAAAATATGAGGAGCATGAATAGGTGTCAAAAATATGAGGAGTATGAAACGGTGTGAAAATATGAAGAGCATGAAACGGTCTGAAAAATATGAGGAGCATGAAAATGTATTAAAAATATGAGGAGCATGTAAAGGTATGAAAAATATGAGAAGCATGTATCTGGATGAAAAATATGAGGAGTATGTAACGGTATGAAAATACGAGGAGCATGAAAAGGTGTGGAAAATATGAGGAGCATGAAAAGGTGTGAAAAATATGAGGAGGATGAAACGGTCTGAAAATATTGAGGAGCATGAAAAGTTCTGAAATATAGGAGGACCATGAAAATGTCTGAAAAATATGAGGAGCATGAAAAGGTGTTAAAAAATATTAGGAGCATGAAGTGGTGTGAAAAATATGAAGAGCATGATAAGGTGTGAAAATATGAGCAGCATTAAAACGTGTGAAAAATAGGAAGAGCATGAAACACTGTGAAAAACACGAAGAGCATGAAAAGTTTGGAAAAATATCAATAGTATGAAAAGGTCTGAAAAATATGAAAAGCATGAAAAGGTCTGAATAATATGAATAGGATGAAAAGGTGTGGAAAATACGAGGAGTATGAAAAGATCTGAGAAATACGAGGAGCATGAAACGGTCTGAAAAATATGAGGAGCATGAAACTGTCTGAAAAATATGAGGAGCATGAAACGGTCTGATAAAAATGAGGAACATGAAAAGTTGTGAAAAATACGAAGAGCATGAGAAGTTGTGAAAAATACGAGGATCATGAAAAGGTGTGAAAAATACGAAGAGCATGAAAAGGTCTGAAAAATACGAGGAGCATGAAAAGGTCTGAAAAATACCAGGAGCATGAAAAGGTCTGAAAACCACGAGGAGCATGAAATGGTCTGAAAAGTACGAGGAGCATTAAAAGGTCTGAAAAATAGGAGCAGCATGAAAAGGACTTCAATATATGAAGAGCATGAAAAGGTGTCAAAAATATCAGGAGCGTGTAGAGGTGTGAAAAATATGAGGAGAATGAAACTGTATGAAAAATCTGTGGAGCATGAAATGGTCTGAAATATACGTGAGCATGAAAAGGTGTGTAAAATATGAGGAGCATGAAAATGTGTGAAAAGTATGAAGAGCATGAATGGGTATGAAAAATATGAGGAGAATGAAACGGTGTGAAAAATATGAAGAGCATGAAAAGGTTTGAAAAATATAAGGAGCATGAAAAGGTGTGAAAAATATGAGGAGCATGAAAAGGTTTGAAAAATACGAGGAGCATGAAAAGACGTGAAAAATACGAGCAGCATGAAAAGGTGTGAAAAATACGAAGAGCATGAAAAGCTGTGAAAATTATGAAGAGCATGAAAAAGTGTGAAAATTATGAAGAGCAAGAAATTGTGTGAAAAATATGAAGAGCATGAAAAGGTGTGAAAAATATGAAGAGAATGAAAAGGTCTGAAAAATACGAGGAGCCTGAAAAGGTCAGAAAAATATTAGGAGCATGAAAAGTTGTCAAAAATATGAGGAGCATCAAAAGGTGTGAAAAATTAGAGGAGCATGAAACGGTCAGAAAAATATGAGGAGCATGAATAGGTGTCAAAAATATGAGGAGTATGAAATGGTGTGAAAATATGAAGAGCATGAAACGGTCTAAAAAATATGAGGAGCATGAAAAGGTGTCAAAAATAAAAGGAGCATGTAAAGGTATGAAAAATATGAGAAGCATGTATCTGGATGAAAAATATGAGGAGTATGAAATGGTGTGAAAATACAAGGAGCATAAAAAGGTGTGAAAAATATGAGGAGCATGAAAAGGTGTGAAAAATATGAGGAGCATGAAACGGTCTGAAAAAAATGAGGAGCATGAAAAGTTCTGAAATATAGGAGGACCATGAAAAGGTCTGAAAAATACGAGGAGCATGAAAAGGTCTGAAAAATATGAGGAGCTAGAAAGGTCTGAAAAATATGAAGAGCCTGAAAAGGTGTGAAAAATATGAAGACCATGAAATGTTGTGAAAAATACGAGGAACATGAAAAGGTGTGAAAAATACGAGGAGCATGAAGAGGTGTGAAAAATACGAGGAACATGAAATGGTATGAAAAATATGAGGAGCATGAAAAGGCCTGATAAATACGAGGAGCATGAAAAGGTGTGAAAAATATGAAGAGCACGAAAAGGTGTGACAATAAGAGGAGCACGAAAAGGTGTGAAAAACAGGAGGAGCATGAAAACGTGTGAAAAATATGAAGAGCATGAAAAGGTCTGAGAAACATGAAGAGCACGAAAAGGTGTGAATAATATGAAGAGCACGAAAAGGTCTGAAATTTACGAGGAGCACGAAAAGCTGTGGAATATATGAGGAGCATAAAAAGTTGTGAAAAATACGAGGAGCATGAAAAGGTGTGAAAATTACAACGAGGAAGAAAAAGTGTGAAAAATAGGAGAAACACGAAAACGTGTGAAAAATACGAGGAGCCGGAAAAGGTGTGAAAAATCTGAGGAGCACGAAAAGGAGTGAAAAATACGAGGAGCATGAAAAGGTCTGAAAAATACGAGGAGCATGAAAAGGCCTGAAAAACAGGAAGAGCATGAATAGATCTGAAAAATATGAGGAGCTAGAAAAGGTGTGAAAAATATGAAGAACATGAAAAATTTGAAAAATTTGAGGAGATAGAAAAGGTGTGAAAATATGAAGAGCACGAAAAGGTCGGAAAAATACGAAGAGCACGAAAAGGTGTGAAAAATATGAGAAGCACGAAAAGGTGTGAAATTTACGAGGAGCACGAAAAGCTGTGGAATATACGAGGAGCATGAAAAGTTGTGAAAAATACGAGGAGCATGAAAAGGTATGAAAATTACAACGAGGAAGAAAAAGTGTGAAAAATAGGAGGAACACGAAAACGTGTGAAAAATACGAGGAGCCTGAAAAGGTGTGAAAAATACGCGGAGCTCGAAAAGTTGTGAAAAATATGAGGAGCACGAAAAGGTCTGAAATATACGAGGAGCATGAAAGGGTGTGATAAATATGAAGAGCAAAAAAGTTCTGAAAAATATGAAGAGCATGAAAAATTCTGAAAAATACGAGGAGAACGAAAAGGTGTGAAAAATATGAGGAGCACGAAAAGGTGTGAAAAATACGAGGAGCATGAAAAGTTGTGAAAAATATGAGGAGCACGAAAAGGAGTGAAAAATACGAGGAGCATGAAAATGTGTGAAAAATACGAGGAGCATGAAAAGATCTGAAAAATACGAGGAGCATGAAAAGGTGTGAAAAATATGAAGAACATGAAAAATTTGAAAAATTTGAGGAGATAGAAAAGGTGTGAAAATATGAAGAGCATGAAAAGGTGTGAAAAATACGAGGAGCATGAAAAGGTCTGAAAAATATGAAGAGCACGAAAAGGTCGGAAAAATACGAAGAGCACGAAAAGGTGTGAAAAATATGAGAAGCACGAAAAGGTGTGAAAAATATGAGGAGCATGAAAAGGTGTGAAAAATACGAAGAGCATGAAAAGCTGTGAAAATTATGAAGAGCATTAAAAAGTGTGAAAATTATGAAGAGCATGAAAAGGTGTGAAAAATAAAAAGAGAATGAAAAGGTCTGAAAAATACGAGGAGCCTGAAAAGGTCAGAAAAATATTAGGAGCATGAAAAGCTGTCAAAAATATGAGGAGCATCAAAAGGTGTGAAAAATTAGAGGAGCATGAAACGGACTGAAAAATATGAGGAGCATGAAACGGTCAGAAAAATATGAGGAGCATGAATAGGTGTCAAAAATATGAGGAGTATGAAACGGTGTGAAAATATGAAGAGCATGAAACGGTCTGAAAAATATGAGGAGCATGAAAAGGTGTCAAAAATATGAGGAGCATGTAAAGCTATGAAAAATATGAGAAGCATGTATCTGGATGAAAAATATGAGGAGTATGAAACGGAGAGAAAATACGAGGAGCATGAAAAGGTGTGAAAAATATGAGGAGCATGAAAAGGTGTGAAAAATATGAGGAGCATGAAACGGTCTGAAAAAAATGAGGAGCTTGAAAAGTTCTGAAATATATGAGGACCATGAAAAGGTCTGAAAAATATGAGGAGCATGAAAAGGTGTGATTAATATGAATAGCATGAAAAGGTGTGGAAAATACCAGGAGCATGAAAAGATCTGAAAAATACGAGGAGCATGAAACGGTCTGAAAAATATGAGGAGCACGAAACTGTCTGAAAAATATGAGGAGCATGAAACGGTCTGAAAAAAAATGAGGAGCATGAAAAGTTGTGAAAAATACGAAGAGCATGAGAAGTTGTGAAAAATACAAGGATCATGAAAAGGTCTGAGAAATAAGAGGAGCATAAAAAGGTCTGAAAATTACACGGAGCATGAAAAGGTGCAATAAACACGAGAAGCATGAAAAGGTCTGAAAAATACGAGGAGCAAGAAAAGGTCTGAAAAATATGAGGAGCTAGAAAAGGTCTGAAAAATATGAAGAGCCTGAAAAGGTGTGAAAAATATGAAGACCATGAAAAGTTGTGAAAAATACGAGGGAAATGAAAAGGTGTGAAAAATACGAGGAGCATGAAGAGGTGTGAAAAATACGAGGAGCATGAAAAGGTGTGAAAAATACGAGGAGCATGAAATGGTATGAAAAATATGAGAAGAATGAAAAGGCCTGATAAATACGAGGAGCATGAAAAGACGTGAAAAATACGAGGAGCATGAAAAGGTGTGAAAAATACGAAGAGCATGAAAAGCTGTGAAAATTATGAAGAGCATGAAAAAGTGTGAAAATTATGAAGAGCATGAAAAGGTGTGAAAAATACGAAGAGCATGAAAAGGTGTGAAAAATATGAAGAGAATGAAAAGGTCTGAAACATACGAGGAGCCTGAAAAGGTCAGAAAAATATTAGGAGCATGAGAAGTTGTCAAAAATATGAGGAGTATGAAACGGTGTGAAAATATAAAGAGCATGAAACGGTCTGAAAAATATGAGTAGCATGAAAAGGTGTCAAAAATATGAGGAGCATGTAAAGGTATGAAAAATATGAGAAGCATGTATCTGGATGAAAAATATGAGGAGTATGAAATGGTGTGAAAATACGAGGAGCATAAGAAGGTGTGAAAAATATGATGAGCATGAAAAGGTGTGAAAAATATGAGGAGCATGAAACGGTCTGAAAAAAATGAGGAGCCTGAAAAGTTCTGAAATATAGGAGGACCATGAAAAGGTCTGAAAAATACGAGGAGCATGAAAAGTTCTGAAAAATATGAGGAGCTAGAAAAGGTCTGAAATATATGAAGAGCCTGAAAAGGTGTGAAAAATATGAAGACCATGAAAAGTTGTGAAAAATACGAGGAACATGAAAAGGTGTGAAAAATACGAGGAGCATGAAGAGGTGTGAAAAATACGAGGAGCATGAAAAGGTGTGAAAAACACGAGGAACATGAAAAGGTGTGAAAAATATGAAGAGCTCGAAAAGGTGTGACAATAAGAGGAGCACGAAAAGGTGTGAAAAAGACGAGGAGCATGAAAACTTGTGAAAAATATGAAGAGCATGAAAAGGTCTGAGAAACATGAAGAGCACGAAAAGGTGTGAATAATATGAAGAGCACGACAAGTTCTGAAATTTACGAGGAGCACGAAAAGCTGTGGAATATACGAGGAGCATGAAAAGTTGTGAAAAATACGAGGAGCATGAAAAGGTGTGAAAATTACAACGAGGAAGAAAAAGTGTGAAAAATAGGAGGAACACGAAAACGTGTGAAAAATACGAGGAGCCTGAAAAGGTGTGAAAAATACGCGGAGCTCGAAAAGTTGTGAAAAATACGAGGAGCACGAAAACGTCTGAAATATACGAGGAGCATGAAAGGGTGTGAAAAATATGAAGAGCACAAAAGTTCAGAAATATATGAAGAGCATGAAAAGGTGTGAAAAATATGAAGAGCATGAAAAATTCGGAAAAATACGAGGAGAACGAAAAAGTGTGAAAAATAGGAGGAGCACGAAAAGGAGTGAAAAATTCGAGGAGCATGAAAATGTGTGAAAAATACGAGGAGCACAAAACGGTGTGGAAAATACGAGGAGCATGAAAAGATCTGAAAAATAAGAGGAGCATGAAAACGTGTGAAAAATACGAGGAGCATGAAACGGTCTGAAAAAAATGAGGAGCATGAAAAGGTGTGAAAAATATGAGGAGCATGAAACATTCTGAAAAAAATGAGGAGCTTGAAAAGTTCTGAAATATAGGAGGACCATGAAAAGGTCTGAAAAATATGAGGAGCATGAAAAGGTGTGATTAATATGAACAGCATGAAAAGGTGTGGAAAATACCAGGAGCATGAAAAGCTCTGAAAAATATGAGGAGCATGAAACGGTCTGAAAAATATGAGGAGCATGAAACGGTCTGAAAAATATGAGGAGCATGAAACGGTCTGAAAAAAATGAGGAGCATGAAAAGTTGTGAAAAATACGAAGAGCATGAGAAGTTGTGAAAAATACGAGGATCATGAAAAGGTCTGAGAAATAAGAGGATCATAAAAAGGTCTGAAAATTACGCAGAGCATGACAAGGTGTAATAAACACGAGAAGCATGAAAAGGTCTGAAAAATACGAGGTGGATGAAAATGTCTGAAAAATACGAGGGTCATGAAAATGTGTGAAAAATACGACGAGCATGAAAAGGCCTGAAAATAGGAGGAGCAGGAAAATGTGAGAAAAATACGAGGAGCATGAAAAGGTCTGAGAAATACGAGGAGCATGAAACGGTCAGAAAAATATGAGGAGCATGAATAGGTGTCAAAAATATGAGGAGCATGATACGACTGAAAAATACGAGGAGCATGAAACGGTCAGAAAAATATGAGGAGCATGAATAGGTGTCAAAAATATGAGGAGCATGAAAAGGCCAGAAAAATAGGAGGAGCATGAATAGATCTGAAAAATATGAGGAGCATGAAAAGGTCTGAAAAATATGAAGAGCACGAAAAGGTCGGAAAAATACGAAGAGCACGAAAAGGTGTGAAAAATATGAGAAGCACGAAAAGGTGAGAAAAATATGAGGAGCAAGAAAAGGTGTGAAAAATACGAAGAGAATGAAAAGGACTGAAAAATACGAGGAGCATGAAAAGGTCAGAAAAATATTAGGAGCATGAAAAGTTGTCAAAAATATGAGGAACATGAAAAGGTGTGAAAAATTAGAGGAGCATGAATAGGTGTGAAAAATATGAGGAGCATGAAAAGGTGTGAAAAAAATGAGGAGCATGAAACGGTCTGAAAAATATGAGGAGCATGAAAAGGGGTCAAAAATATGAGGAGCATGTAAAGGTATGAAAAATATGAGAAGCATGTATCTGGATTAAAAATATGAGGAGTATGAAACGGTGTGAAAATAGGAGGAGCATGAAAAGGTGTGAAAAATATGAGGAGCATGAAAAGGTGTGAAAAAAATGAGGAGCATGAAACGGTCTGAAAAAAATGAGGAGCATGAAAAGTTCTGAAATATAGGAGGACCATGAAAAGGTCTGAAAAATATGAGGAGCATGAAAAGGTGTTAAAATATTAGGATCCTGAAACGGTGTGAAAAATATGAAGAGCATGATAAGGTGTGAAAAATATGAGCAGCATTAAAACGTGTGAAAAATAGGAAGAGCATGAAACACTGTGAAAAACACGAAGAGCATGAAAAGTTTGGAAAAATATCAATAGCATGAAAAGGTCTGAAAATATGAAAAGCATGAAAAGGTGTGAATAATATGAACAGCATGAAAAGGTGTGGAAAATACGAGGAGCATGAAAAGATCTGAAAAATACGAGGAGCATGAAACGGTCTGAAAAATATGAGGAGCATGAAACTGTCTGAAAAATGTGAGAAGCATGAAATGTTCTGGAAAATACGAGGAGCCTGAAAAGGTCTGAAAAATACAAGGAGCATGAAAAGTTGCACAAAATAGGAGGAGCATGAAGAGTTGTGAAAAAAACACGGATCATGAAAAGGTGTGAAGAATTCGAGGAGCATGAAAAGGTGTGAAAAAGACGAGGAGCATGAAAAGGTGTGAAAAATATGAAGAGCATGAAAAGGTATGAGAAACATGAAGAGCAAGAAAAGGTGTGAAAAATATGAAGAGAACGAAAAGGTCTGAAATTTACGAGGAGCACGAAGAGCTGTGGAATATACGAGGAGCATGAAAAGTTGCGAAAAATACAAGGAGCATGAAAAGGTGTGAAAAATACGAGGAGCACGAAAAGCTCTGAAGAACACGAGGAGCATGAAAAGGTCTGAAATATACGAGGCGCATGAAAGGGTGTGAAAAATATGAAGAGCACAAAAGTTCTGAAAAATATGAAGAGCACGAAAAATTCTGAAAAATACGAGGAGCACGAAAAGGTGTGAAAAATAGGAGGAGCACAAAAAGGTGTGAAAAATACGAGGATCATGAAAAGTTGTGAAAAATATGAGGAGCATGAAGAGATGTGAAAAATACGAGGAGCACAAAAAGGTGTGAAAAATACGAGGAGCATGAAAATGTGTGAAAAATATGAGGAGCATGAAAAGGTGTGAAAAATACGAGGAGCATGAAAAGGTCTGAAAAATTCGAGGAGCATGAAAAGGCCTGAAAAATAGGAGGAGCATGAATAGATCTGAAAAATATGAGGAGCTAGAAAAGGTGTGAAAAATATGAAGAACATGAAAAATTTGAAAAATTTGAGGAGCTAGAAAAGGTGTGAAAATATGAAGAGCATGAAAAGGTGTGAAAAATACGAGGAGCATGAAAAGGTCTGAAAAATATGAAGAGCACGAAAAGGTCTGAAAAATACGAAGAGCACGAAAAGGTGTGAAAATTATGAAGAGCATGAAAAAGTGTGAAAATTATGCAGATCATGAAAAGGTGTGAAAAATACGAAGAGCATGAAAAGGTGTGAAAAATATGAAGAGAATGAAAAGGTCTGAAAAATCCGAGGAGCCTGAAAAGGTCAGAAAAATATTAGGAGCATGAAAAGTTGTCAAAAACATGAGGAGCATGAAAAGGTGTGAAAAATTAGAGGAGCATGAAACGGACTGAAAAATATGAGGAGCATGAAACGATCAGAAAAATATGAGGAGAATGAATAGGTGTCAAAAATATGAAAAGTATGAAATGGTGTGAAAATATGAAGAGCATGAAATGGACTGAAAAATACAAGGAGCATGAAACGGTCAGAAAAATATGAGGCGCATGAATAGATGTCAAAAATATGAGGAACAAGTAAAGATATGAAAAATATGAGGAGCATGAATCTGGATGAAAAATATGAGGAGTATGAAATGGTGTGAACAATAGGAAGAGCATGAAAAGGTCTGAAAGATATGAGGAGCATGAAAAGGTGTGAAAAATTAGAGGAGAACGAAAAGGTCTGAAAAATATGAAGAGCACGAAAAGGTGTGAAAAATATGAAGAGCACGAAAAGGCGTGAAAATTCGAGGAGCATGAAAAGGAGTGAAATATTTGAGGAGCATGAAAAGGTCTGAGAAATTGGAGGAGCTGGAAAAGTTGTGAAAAATATGAGGAGCACGAAAAGGTGTGAAAAATATGAAGAGCCTGAAAAGGTGTGAAAAATATGAAGAACAAGAAAATGTCTGAAAAGTATGAAGAGCACGAAAAGGTCGGAAAAATAGGAGGAGAACGAAATGTGTGAAAAAAACGAGGAACATGAAAAGGTGTCAAAAATACGAGGAGCATGAAAAGGTCTGAAAAACATGAAGAGCCTGAAAACTTTGAAAAATATGAAGAGCTTGAAATGGTCTGAAAAATATGAAGAGCACGAAAAGGTGTGAAAAATATGAAGAGCATGAAAAGATCTGAAAAATATGAGGACCACGAAAAGGTGTGAAAACTACAAGTAGCACAAAAAGGTGTGAAAAATACGAGTAGCATGTAAAGGTTGAAAAATAAGAGGAGCATGAATTTGTATAAAAAATATGAGGAGCATGAAACGGTGTGAAAAATATGAAGAGCATGAAAAGGTGTCAAAAATATGAGTAGCATGTAAAGGTTGAAAAATAAGAGGGGCATAAATTTGTATAAAAAATATAAGGAGCATGAAACGGTATGAAAAATATGAAGAGCATGAAAAGGTGTGAAAAATATGAGGAGCATGAAAAGGTGTGAAAAATATGAAGAGCATGTAAAGGTCTGAAAAATATGAGGAGCATGAAAATGTCTGAAATATATGAAGAGCACGTAAAGGTCTGAAAAATACGAGGAGCATGAAAAGGTGTGAATAATACGAGGTGCATGAAAAGGTCTGAGAAATAGGAGCATGAAAAGGTCTGAGAAATAGGAGGAGCATAGAAAGTTCTGAAAAATACGAGGAGCATGAAAAGGTGTGCAAAATTCGAGGAGCATGAAAAGGTCTGAGAAATAAGAGGAGCATAAAAAGGTCTGAAAAATACGCGGAGCATGAAAAGGTGTAAAAAACATGAGAAGAATGAAATGGTCTGAAATATATGAGGAGCATGGAAAGGTCTGAAACATATGAGAAGCTAGAAAAGGTGTGAAAAATATGAAGAGCCTGAAAAGGTGTGAAAAATATGAAGAGCATGAAAAGTTGTGAAAAATACGAGGAGCATGAAGAGGTGTGAAAAATACGAGGAGCATGAAATGGTCCAAAAAATTTGAGGAGCATGAAAAGGTGTAATAAACACGAGAAGCATGAAAAGGTCTGAAAAATATGAGGAGCATGAAAAGGTGTGAAAAATACGAGGAGCACGAAAAGCTCTGAAGAACACGAGGAGCATGAAAAGGTCTGAAATATACGAGGTGCATGAAAGGGTGTGAAAAATATGAAGAGCACAAAAGTTCTGAAAAATATGAAGAGCATGAAAAGGTGTGAAAAATATGAAGAGCATGAAAAATTCTGAAAAATACGAGGAGCATGAAAAGGAGTGAAAAATATGAGGAGCACGAAAAGGTGTGAAAAATACGAGGATCATGAAAAGTTGTGAAAAATATGAGGAGCATGAAGAGATGTGAAAAATACGAGGAGCACAAAAAGGTGTGAAAAAATACGAGGAGCATGAAAATGTGTGAAAAATATGAGGAGCATGAAAAGGTGTGAAAAATACGAGGAGCATGAAAAGGTCTGAAAAATTCTAGGAGCATGAAAAACGCCTGAAAAAATAGGTAGAGCATGAATGATCTGAAAAATATGAGGAGCTAGAAAAGGTGTGAAAATATGAAGAACATGAAAAATTTGAAAAATTTGAGGAGATAGAAAAGGTGTGAAAATATGAAGACCATGAAACTGTCTGAAAAATATGAGGAGCATGAAAAGGTGTCAAAAATATGGGAACAAGTAAAGGTAGAAAAATTAGAGGAAGCATGAATCTGGATGAAAAAATATGAAGGAGGTATGAACGGTGTGAACAATAGGAAGAGCATGAAAAGGGTCTGAAATTGGAGGAGCATAAAAAGGTCTGAAAAATATGAAGAGCCCGAAAAGGTGTGAAAAATATGAAGAACAAGAAAATGTCTGAAAAGTATGAAGAGCACGAAAAGGTGTGACAAATAGGAGGAGAACGAAAAGGTGTGAAAAATACGAGGAGCATGAAAAAGTGTGACAAATACGAGGAGCATGAAAAGGTGTCAAAAATACGAGGAGCATGTAAAGGTGTGAAAAATACGAGGAGCATGAAAAGGTCTGAAAGATATGAGGAGCATGAAAAGGGTTATAAAATTAGAGGAGCATGAATCGGTCTGAAAAATATGAAGAGCCCGAAAAGGTCTGAAAAATATGAAGAGCACGAAAAGGTGTGAAAAATATGAAGAGCATGAAAAGGCATGAAAATTAGAGGAGCATGAAAAGGAGGGAAAAATGCGAGGAGCATGAAAAGGTCTGAGAAATTGGAGGAGCATGAAAAGGTGTGAAAAATACGAGGAGCATGAAAAGGTCTGAAAAATTCGAGGAGCATGAAAAGGCCTGAAAAATAGGAGGAGCATGAATAGATCTGAAAAATATGAGGAGCTAGAAAAGGTGTGAAAAATATGAAGAACATGAAAAATTTGAAAAATTTGAGGAGATAGAAAAGGTGTGAAAATATGAAGACCATGAAACTGTCTGAAAAATATGAGGAGCATGAAAAGGTGTCAAAAATATGAGGAACAAGTAAAGGTATGAAAAATATGAGGAGCATGAATCTGGATGAAAAATATGAGGAGTATGAAACGGTATGAACAATAGGAAGCATGAAAAGGTCTGAAAAATACGAGGAGCATGAAAAGGTCTGAAAAATATGAAGAGCCTGAAAAGGTGTGAAAAATATGAAGAACAAGAAAATGTCTGAAAAGTATGAAGAGCACAAAAAGGTGTGACAAATAGGAGGAGAACGAAAAGCTGTGAAAAATACGAGGAGCCTGAAAAGGTGTGAAAAATACGAGGAGCATGAAAAGGTCTGAAAGATATGAGGAACATGAAAAGGTGTGAAAAATTAGAGGAGCATGAATCGGTCTGAAAAATATGAATAGCCCGAAAAGGTCTGAAAAATATGAAGAGCACGAAAAGCTGTGAAAAATATGAAGAGCATGAAAAGGCATGAAAATTCGAGGAGCATGAAAAGGAGTGAAAAATGCGAGGAGCATGAAAAGGTCTGACAAATTGGAGGAGCATAAAAAGGTCTGAAAAATATGAAGAGCCTGAAAAGGTGTGAAAAATATGAAGAACAAGAAAATGTCTGAAATGTATGAAGAGCACGAAAAGGTGTGAAAAATACGAGGAACATGAAAAGGTGTGACAAATACGAGGAGCATGAAAAGGTCTGAAAAACATGAAGAGCCTGAAAAGTTTGATAAATATGAAGAGCTTGAAATGGTCTGAAAAACATGAAGAGCACGAAAAGGTGTGAAAAATATGAAGAGCACGAAAAGATCTGAAAAATATGAGGACCACGAAAAGGTGTGAAAAATACAAGGAGCACGAAAAGGTGTGAAAAATACGAGTAGCATGTAAAGGTTGAAAAATAAGAGGAGCATGAATTTGTATAAAAAATATGAGGAGCATGAAACGGTGTGAAAAATATGAAGAGCATGAAAAGGTGTGAAAAATATGAGGAGCATGAAAAGGTGTGAAAAATATGAAGAGCATGTAAAGGTCTGAAAAATAGGAGGAGCATGAAAATGTCTGAAATATATGAAGAGCACGTAAAGGTCTGAAAAATACGAGGAGCATGAAAAGATGTGCAAAATTCGAGGAGCATGAAAAGGTCTGAGAAATAAGAGGAGCATAAAAAGGTCTGAAAAATACGCGGAGCATGAAAAGGTGTAAAAAACATGAGAAGAATGACATGGTCTGATATATATGAGGAGCATGGAAAGGTCTGAAACATATGAGAAGCTAGAAATGGTGTGAAAAATATGAAAAGCCTGAAAAGGTGTGAAAAATATGAAAAGCATGAAAAGGTGTGAAAAATACGAGGAGCATGAAGAGGTGTGAAAAATACGAGGAGCATGAAACGGTCTGAAAAATTTGAGGAGCATGAAAAGGTGTAATAAACAAGAGAAGCAAGAAAAGGTCTGAAAAATACGAGGAACATGAAAAGGTCTGAAAAATATGAGGAGCTAGAAAAGCTGTGAAAAATACGAGGAGCACGAAAAGGTCTGAAATATACGAGGAGCATGAAAGGGTGTGAAAAATATGAAGAGCACAAAAGTTCTGAAAATTATGAAGAACATGAAAAGGTGTGAAAAATATGAAGAGCATGAAAAAATCTGAAAAATACAAGGAGCACGAAAAGGTGTGAAAAATAGGAGGAGCACGAAAAGGTGTGAAAAATATGAGGAGCATGAAAATGAATGAAAAATACGAGGAGCATGAAAAGGTCTGAAAAATACGAGGAGCATGAAAAGGTGTGAATAATACGAGGCGCATGAAAAGGTCTGAGAAATAGGAGCATGAAAAGGACTGAGAAATAGGAGGAGCATGAAAAGTTCTGAAAAATATGAGGAGCATGAAAAGGTGTGCAAAATTCGAGGAGCATGAAAAGGTCTGAGAAATAAGAGGAGCATAAAAAGGTCTGAAAAATACGCGGAGCATGAAAAGGTGTAAAAAACATGAGAAGAATGAAATGGTCTGAAAAATATGAGGAGCATGGAAAGGTCTGAAACATATGAGAAGCTAGAAAAGGTGTGAAAAATATGAAGAGCCTGAAAAGGTGTGAAAAATATGAAGAGCATGAAAAGGTGTGAAAAATACGAGGAGCATGAAGAGGTGTGAAAAATACTAGGAGCATGAAAAGGTGTGAAAAATACAAGGAGCATGAAATGGTCTGAAATATATGAGGAGCATGAAAAGGTCTGAAAAACATGAAGGGCCTGAAAAGGTCTGAAAAATAGAAAGAGCATGAAAAGGTCTGAAAAATACGAGGATCATGAAAAGGTCTGTAAAACATGAAGAGCCGGAAAAGGTGTGAAAAATATGAAGAACAAGAAAATGTCTGAAAAGTATGAAGAGCACGAAAAGGTGTGAAAAATTGGAGGAGAATGAAAAGGTGTGAAAAATACGAGGAGCATGAAAAGTTCTGAAAATATGAGGAGCACGAAAAGGTGGTAAAAATATTAGGAGCATGAAATGGTGTGAAAAATATGAAGAGAATGATAAGGTGTGAAAAATATGAGGAGCATGAAACGGTGTTAAAAATATTAGGAGCATGAAACTGTGTGAAAAATATGAAGAGCATGATAAGGTGTGAAAAATATGAGCAGCATTAAAACGTGTGAAAAATAGGAAGATCATGAAACACTGTGAAAAACACAAAGAGCATGAAAAGTTTGGAAAAATATCAATAGCATGAAAATGTCTGAAAAATATGAAAAGCATGAAAAGGCGTGAATAATATGAACAGCATGAAAAGGTGTGGAAAATACGAGCAGCATGAAAAGATCTGAAAAATACGAGGAGCATGAAACTGTCTGAAAAATATGAGGAGCATGAAAGTTGTGAAAAATGCGAAGAACATGAAAAGGTGTGAAAAATATGAAGAGCATGAAAAGGACTGAAAAATACGAGGAGCATGAAAAGGTGTGAAATATATGAGGAGCATGAAAAGTTGTGGAAAATACGAGGAGCATGAAAAGGTGTGAAAAATATGAATAGCATGAAAAAGTGTGAAAAGTAAGAGGAGCATGAAAAGGTTTGAAAAATACGAGGAGCATGAAAACGTCTTAAAAATACGAGGCGCATGAAAAGGTCTGAAAAATATGTAGAGCATGAACAGGTGAAAAAATATGAGGAGAATTAAACGGTGTGAAAAATATGAAGAGAATAAAAAGGTGTCAAAAATATGAGAAGCTTGTAAAGGTGTGAAAAATATGAGGAGCATGAATGTGTATGAAAAATATGAGGAGCATGAAACGGTGTGAAAAATATGAAGAGCATGAAAAGGTGTGAAAATTATGAGGAGTATGAAAACGTCTTAAAAATACGAGGAGCATGAAAAGGTGTGAAATATATGAGGAGCATGAAAAGGTGTGTAAAATACGAGGAGCATGAAAATGTGTGAAAAATATGAAGAGCATGAAAGGGTATGAAAAATATGAGGAGCATGAAACGGTGTGAAAAATAAGAGGAGCAGGAAATGGTGTGAAAAAATGAGGAGCATGAAAAGATCTGAAAATTAAGAGGAGCATTTAAAGGTCTGAAAAATATGAGGAGCATGAAAAGCTCTGAAAAATACGAGGAGCATGAAAAGGTGTGAAATATACGAGGAGCAGGAAAAGGTGTGAAAAATATGAAGAGCAGGAAAAGGTGTGAAAATAATCAAAAGCATGAAAAGTTCTGAAAAATATGAAGAGCATGATAAGGTTTCCAAAATATGAGGAGCATTAAAAGGTGTCGAAAATATGAGAAGCATGTAAAGGTGTGAAAAATATGAGGAGCATGAAACTGTATGAAAAATTAGAGGAGGATGAAACGGTGTGAAAAATATGAAGAGCATGAAAAGGTGTGAAAAATATGAGGAGCATGAAACACTCAGAAAAACACGAGATCAAGAAATGGAGTGAACAACACGAAGAGCATGGAAAGCTGTGAAAAATATCAAGAGCATGAAAAGGTCTGAAAAATATGCAAAGCATGAAAACGTGTCAAAAATATGAAGAGCCTGAAGAGGTGTGAAAAACACGAAGAGCCTGAAGAGGTGTGAAAAACACGAAGAGCATGAAAAGGTGAGAAAAATACGAGGAGCATGAAACGGTTTGAAAAATACGAGGAGCATGAAGACGTCTGAAAAATACGACGAGCATGAAAAGGTCTGAAAAATATGTAGAGCATGAAAAAGTGTCAAAAATATGGGGAGCATGAAAAGGTGTTAAAAATATGAAGAGCATGAAATGGTGTCAAAAATATGAGTAGCATGTAAAGGTTGAAAAATAAGAGGAGCATGAATCTGTATAAAAAATATGAGGAGCATGAAATGGTGTGAAAAATATGAAGAGCATGAAAAGGTGTGAAAAATATGAGGAGCATGAAATGTGTGAAAAACACGAAGGGCATGCAAAGGTGTGAAAAATATCAAGAGCATGAAATGGTTTGAAAAATATGAAGAGCATGAAAAGGTGTGAAAAATATCAAGAGCATGAAAGATGTGAAAAACACGAAGGTCATGAAAAGGTGTGAAAAATATCAAGAGCATGAAAAGGTCTGAGAAATATGAAGAGCATGAAAAGGTATGAAAAATTCAAAGAGCATGAAAAGATGTGAAAAATACCAGGAGCATGAAAAGGTGTGAAAAATACTAGGAGCATGAAAAGGTGTGAAAAGTACGAGGAGCATTAAAATGTCTGAAAAATACGAGAGCATGAAAAGGTGTGAAAAACAAGAAGAGCATGAAAAGCTGTGAAAACTATAAAAAGCATGAAAAGGTCTGAAAAATATGAAGAGCACGAAAAGGTGTGAAAAATTGGAGGAGAACGAAAACGTGTGAAAAATACGAGGAGCATGAAAAGTTCTGAAAAATATGAGGTGCACGAAAAGGTGGTAAAAATATTAGGAGCATGAAATGGTGTGAAAAATATGAAGAGCATGATAAGGTGTAAAATATATGAGGAGCATGAAACGGTCTGAAAAAAATGAGGAGCATGAAAAGTTCTGAAATATAGGAGGACCATGAAAAGGTATGAAAAATATGAGAAGCATGAAAAGGTGTTAAAAATATTAGGAGCATGAAATTGTGTGAAAAATATGAAGAGCATGATAAGTTGTGAAAAATATGAGCAGCATTAAAACGTGTGAAAAATAGGAAGATCATGAAACACTGTGAAAAACACAAAGAGCATGAAAAGTTTGGACAAATATCAATAGCATGAAAATGTCTGAAAAATATGAAAAGCATGAAAAGGTGTGAATAATATGAACAGCATGAAAAGGTGTGGAAAATACGAGGAGCATGAAAGGATCTGAAAAATACGAGGAGCATGAAACGGTCCGAAAAATTTGAGGAGCATGAAACAGTCTGAAAAATATGAGGAGCATGAAAGTTGTGAAAAATGCGAAGAGCATGAAAAGGTGTGAAAAATACGAAGAGCATGAAAAGGACTGAAAAATACGAGGAGCATGAAAAGGTGTGAAATATATGAGGAGCATGAAAAGTTGTGGAAAATACGAGGAGCATGAAAAGGTGTGGAAAATATGAATAGCATGAAAAAGTGTGAAAAGTAAGAGGAGCATGAAAAGGTTTGAAAAATACGAGGAGCATGAAAACGTCTTAAAAATACGAGGCGCATGAAAAGGTCTGAAAAATATGTAGAGCATGAACAGGTGAAAAAATATGAGGAGAATTAAACGGTGTGAAAAATATGAAGAGAATAAAAAGGTGTCAAAAATATGAGAAGCTTGTAAAGGTGTGAAAATTATGAGAGCATGAATGTGTATGAAAAATATGAGGAGCATGAAACGGTGTGAAAAATATGAAGAGCATGAAAAGGTGTGAAAATTATGAGGAGTATGAAAACGTCTTAAAAATACGAGGAGCATGAAAAGGTCTAAAAATTACGAGGAGCAAGAAAGGGTCTGAAAAATACAAGGAGCATGAAATGGTCTGAAATACACGAGGGGCATGAAAAGGTGTGAAAAATATGAAGAGCATGAAAAGGTGTGAAAAATATGAGGAGCATGAAAAGGTGTGAAAAATATGAAGACAATGAAAAGGTGTGAAAAACACGAAGAGCATGAAAAGGTCCGAAAAAAACGAAGAGCTTAAAAAGGTGTGACAAATACAAACAGCATGAAATGTTGTGAAAAATACAAGGAGCATGAAAAGGTGTGAAAAATACGAGGAGCATGAAAAGGTCTGAAAAATACGAGGAGCAAGAAAGGGTCTGAAAAATACAAGGAGCATGAAATGGTCTGAAATACACGAGGGGCATGAAAAGGTGTGAAAAATATGAAGAGCATGAAAAGGTGTGAAAAATATGAGGAGCATGAAAAGGTTTGAAAAATATGAAGAGCATGAAAAGGTGTCAAAAATATGAGGAGCATGAAAAGTTGTGAACAATATGAAGACCATGAAATGGTGTGAAAAATATCAAGAGCATGAAACGTTCTGAAAAATATGAGGAGCAGGAAACTGTCTGAAAAATATGAGGGGCATGAAAAAGTGTCAAAAATATGTGGAGCATGAAATGGTGTGAAAAAAGTGAAGAGCATGAAAAGGTGTGAAAAATATGACGAGCATGAAATGGTGGGAAAAATACGAAGAGCATGAAAAGGTGTGAAAAACACGAAGAGCATGAAAAGGTGTGAAAAATATCAAGAGCCTGAAACGGCCTGAAAAGTTCGAAGAGCAGGAAAAGTTGTGAAAAACACGAAGAACATGAAAAGGATTGAGAAATACGAAGAGCATGAAAAGGTCTGCCAAATACGAGAAGCATGAAAAGGTCTGAAAAATACGAGGAGCATGAAAAGGTGTTAAAAATACGAGGAGCATGAAACGTGTGATAAATAAATGGAGCATGAAACGTGTGATAAATAATTGGAGCATGAAAACGTCTGAAAAATATGAGGAGCATGAAAAGGTCTGAAAACTACGAGGAGCATGACAAGGTCTGAAAAATATGAGGAGCATGAAATGGTCTGAAAAGTACTAGGAGCATTAAAAGGTCTGAAAAATTCGAGCAGCATAAAGGACTGCAATATATGAAGAGCATGAAAAGGTTTCAAAAATATGAGGAGCATGTAGAGGTGTGAAAAATATGAGGAGAATGAAACTGTATGAAAAATCTGAGGAGCATGAAATAGTGTGAAAAATAGGAGGAGCATGAAAAGGTGTGTAAAATACGAGGAGCATGAAAATGTGTGAAAAATATGAAGAGCATGAAAGGGTATGAAAAATATGAGGAGCATGAAATGGTGTGAAAAAATGAGGAGCATGAAAAGATCTGAAAATTAAGAGGAACATTTAAAGGTCTGAAAAATACGAGGAGCATGAAAAGCTCTGAAAAATACGAGGAGCATGAAAAGGTGTGCAATATACGAGGAGCATGAAAAGGTCTGAAAAATATGAAGAGCATGAAAAGGTGTCAAAAATATAAGGAGCATGAAAAGGTGTGAAAAATACGAAGAGTAGGAAAAGGTGTGAAAAATACGAAGAGCAGGAAAAGTTGTGAAAATTGTCAAAAGCATGAAAAGGTCTGAAAAATATGAAGAGCATGATAAGGTGTCAAAAATATGAGGAGCATTAAAAGGTGTCGAAAATATGAGAAACATGTAAAGGTGTGAAAAATATGAGGAGCATGAAACTGTATGAAAAATTAGAGGAGGATGAAAAGGTGTGAAAAGTACGTGGAGCATTAAAATGTCTGAAAAATACGAGAGCATGAAAGGTGTGAAAAATATAAAAAGCATGAAAGGGTTTGAAAAATATGAAGATCATGAAAAGGTGTGAAAAATACGAAGAGAATGAAAGGTTGTGAAAAATACGAGGAGCATGAAAAGTTGTAAAATATGAGGAGCATGAAAAGGTGTGAAAAATATGAATAGCATGAAAAAGTGTGAAAAGTACGAGGAGCATGAAAAGGTCTGAAAAATACGAGGAGCATGAAAACGTCTTAAAAACACGAGGTGCATGAAAAGGTCTGAAAAATATGTAGAGCATGAACAGGTGTCAAAAATATGAGGAGAATGAAAAGGTGTGAAAAATATGAAGAGCATGAAAAGGTGTCAAAAATATGAGGAGCATGTAAAGGTGTGAAAAATATGAGGAGCATGAATGTGTATGAAAAATATGAGGAAGATGAAACGGTGTGAAAAATATGAATATCATGAAAAGGTGTGAAAATTATGAGGAGTATGAAATCGTCTTAAAAATATGAGGAGCATGAAAAGGTCTGAAAAATATGTGGAGCATGAAAAGGTGTGAAAAATATGAGGAGAATGAAAAGGTGTGTAAGATATGAAGAGCATGAAAAGGTGTCAAAAATATGAGGAACATGTAAAGCTGTGAAAAATATGAGGAGCATGAATCTGTATGAAAAATCTGAGGAGGATGAAACGGTGTGAAAAATATGAATATCATAAAAACGTGTGAAAAATATGAGGAGTTTGAAAAGGTATGAAAAAAACGAGAGCATGAAAAGGTGTGACAAACACGAGAGCATGAAAATGTGTGAAAAAAAAGAACAGCCTGAAAAGGTGTGAAAAACACGAAGAGCATGAAAAGGTGTTACAAATACAAACAGCATGAAAAGTTGTGGAAAATACAAGGAGCATGAAAAGGTGTGAAAAATACGAGGAGCATGAAAGGGTCTGAAAAATACGAGGAGCATGAAAGGGTCTGAAATACACGAGGGGCATGAAAAGGTGTGAAAAATATGAAGAGCATGAAAAGGTGTCAAAAATATGAGGAGCATTTAAAGGTGTGAGAAATAGGAAGAGCATGAATCTGTATGAAAAATATGAGGAGCATGAAACGGTGTAAAAAATAGGAAGAGCATGAAAAGGTGTCAAAAATATGAGGAGCATGAAACGGTGTGAAAAATATGAAGAGCATGAAAAGCTGTCAAAAATATGAGGAGCATGAAAAGGTCTGAAAAACATGAAGAACATTAAAAGGTGTCAAAAATATGAGGAGCATGAAAAGGTTGAAAAATATGAGGAGCATGAAAAGGTGTGAAAAATATGAAGAGTTTCACAAGATTTCAAAAATATGAGGAGCATGAAAAGTTGTGAAAAATATGAAGACCATGAAATGGTGTGAAAAATATCAAGAGCATGAAACGGACTGAAAAATATGAGGAGCAGGAAACTGTCTGAAAAATATGAGGGGCATGAAAAACTGTCAAAAATATGTGGAGCATGAAATGTTGTGAAAAAAGTGAAGAGCATGAAAAGGTGTGAAAAATATGACGAGCATGAAATGGTGGGAAATATACGAAGAGCAGGAAAAGGTGTGAAAAACACGAAGAGCATGAAAAGGATTGAGAAATACGAAGAGCATGAAAAGGTCTGCCAAATACGAGAAGCATGAAAAGGTCTGAAATATACGAGGAGCATGAAAAGGTGTGAAAAATATGAGGAGCATGAAAAGGTGTCAAAAATATGAGGAGCATCAAAAGGTGTCAAAAATATTAAGAGTATGAAAAGGTCTCAAAATTATGAGGAGCATGAAACGGTGTCAAAAATATGAGTAGCATGTAAAGGTTGAAAAATAAGAGGAGCATGAATTTGTATAAAAAATATGAGGAGCATGAAACGGTGTGAAAAATATGAAGAGCATGAAAAGGTGTAAAACACGAAGGGCATGAAAAGGTCTGAAAAATACGAGGAGCATGAAAATCTCTGAAAATACGAGGAGTATGAAAAGGTCTGAAAAATACGAGGAGCATGAAAAGGTCTGAAAAATACGAGGAGCATGAAAAGGTCTGAAAAATACAAAGAGTATGAAATGGTCTAAGAAACACGAGGATCATGAAAAGGTCTGAAAAATACGAGAGCATTAAAAGGTCTGAAAAATATGAGGAGCATGAAAAGGTGTCAAAACATGAGTAGCAGGTAAAGGTGTGAAAAATAAGAGGAGCATGAATCTGTATGAAAAATATGAGGAACCTGAAACGGTGTGAAAAATATGAAAAGAATGAAATGGTCTGAAAAATATGAGGAGCATGAAACGGTCTGAAATATATGAGGAGCATAAAAGCTGGAAAAATATGAGGAGCATTAAATGGTGTGAAAAAAATGAAGAGCATGAAAAGGTGTGGAAAATATGAAGAGCATGAAAAGGTGTGAAAAACACGAAGAGCATGAAAAGTTCTGAAAAATATGAAGAACATGAAAAGGTGTGAAAAATACGAGGAGCATAAAAAAGTATGAAAAATATGAGGAGCATGAAAAGGTATGAAAAATACAAGGAGCATGAAAAGGACTGAAAAACAGGAGGAGCATGAAAATGTCTGAAAAATAGGAGGAGCATGAAAAGTTCTGAAAAATAGGAGGAGCATGAAAAGGCCTGCAAAATAGGAGGAGCATGAAAAGCTCTGAAAAATACGAGGAGAATGAAAAGGTCTGAAAAATAGGAGGAGCATGGAAAGGCCTGCAAAATACGAGGAGCATGGAAAGGTCTGAAAAATATGAGGAGCATGAAAAGGTGTGAAAAATATAAGGAGCATGAAAAGGTCTGAAAAATATGAAGAGCATGAAAAAATGTCAAAAATATGAGGAGCATGAAATGGTCTGAAAAATGTTTAGAGCAAGAAAAGGTGTCAAAAATATGAGGAGCATGAAAAGGTGTGAAATATATGAGGAGCATGAAATGGTCTGAAATATATGAGGAACATGAAACGGTCTGAAAAATATGAGTAGAAAGAAAAGGTGTCCAAAATATGAGGAGCATGAAACGGTTTCAAATTATGAAGAGCATGACGGTGTGAAAAATATGAAGAGCTACAAAAGGTGTAAAATACATGAGGGGCAATAAAAGGTGTGAGAAATTTGAGGAGCATGAAAAGGTCTGGAAAATACGAGGAGCATGAAAAGCTCTGAAAAATACAAGGAGCATGAAAAGGTGTGAAAAATACGAGGAGCATGAAAAGGTCTGAAAAATAAAAGGAGCATGAAAAGGTGTCAAAAATATGAGGAACTTGAAAAGGTGTCAAAAATATGAAGAGCATGAAAAGGGGTCAAAAATATCAATAGAATGTAAAGGTGTGAAAAATAAGAGGAGCATGAATCAGGATGAAAAATATGAGGAGCATGAAACGGTGTGAAAAATATGAACAGCATGAATAGGTGTGAAAAATATGAGGATCATTTAAAGGCGTGAAAAATATGAGGTGCATGAAACGGTCTGAAAAATATGAGGAGCATGAAAAACTGTCAAAACTATGAGGAGCATGAAACAGTGAGCAAAATATGAAGAGAATGAAAAGGTGTGAAAAATATGAGGAGCATGAAAAGGTCTGAAAAATATGAGGAGCATGAAAAGTTGTGAAATATTCTACGAGCATGAAAAGGTGTGAAAAACACGAAGAGCATGAAAATGTGTGAAAAATAAGAACAGCCTGAAAAGGTGTGAAAAACATGAAGAGCATGAAAAGGTCCGAAAAAAACGAAGAGCTTGAAAAGGTGTGACAAATACAAACAGCATGAAAAGTTGTGAAAAATACGAGGAGCATGAAAAGGTGTGAAAAATACGAGGAGCATGAAAGGGTCTGAAAAATACGAGGAGCATGAAATGGTCTGAAATACACGAGGGGCATGAAAAGGTGTGAAAAATATGAAGAGCATGAAAACGTGTCAAAAATATGAGGAGCATTTAAAGGTGTGAAAAATAGGAAGAGCATGAATGTGTATGAAAAATATGAGGAGCATGAAACGGTGTGAAAAATAGGAAGAGCATGAAAAGGTGTCAAAAATATGAGGAGCATTTAAAAGTGTGAAAAATAGGAAGAGCATGAATATGTATGAAAAATATGAGGAGCATGAAACGGTGTGAAAAATAGGAAGAGCATGAAAAGGTGTCAAATATATGAGGAGCATTAAACGGTGTGAAAAATGTGAAGAGCATGAAAA
Organism: Cervus canadensis; assembly: GCF_019320065.1. NCBI lineage: Eukaryota > Metazoa > Chordata > Mammalia > Artiodactyla > Cervidae > Cervus > Cervus canadensis. The sequence goes on along the minus strand of NC_057399.1, from coordinate 68,947,664 downwards.
GGTGTCAATAATATGAGGAGCATGAAAAGGTGTGAAAAATATGAAGAGCATGATAAGGTTTCAAAAATATGAGGAGCATTTAAAGGTGTGAAAAATAGGAAGAGCATGAATCTGTATGAAAAATATGAGGAGCATGAAACGGTGTGAAAAATATGAAGAGCATGAAAAGGTGTCAAAAATATGAGGAGCATGAAAAGGTCTGAAAAACATGAAGAACATTAAAAGTTGTCAAAAATATGAGGAGCATGAAAAGGTGTGAAAAATATGAGGAGCATGAAAAGTTGTGAAAAATATGACGAGCATGAAATGGTGGGAAATATACGAAGAGCATGAAAAGGTGTGAAAAACACGAAGAGCATGAAAAGGTGTGAAAAATATCAAGAGCCTGAAACGGCCTGAAAAATTCGAAGAGCAGGAAAAGGTGTGAAATACACGAAGAGCATGAAAAGGATTGAGAAATACGAAGAGCATGAAAAGGTCTGCAAAATACGAGAAGCATGAAAAGGTGTGAAAAAACGAGGAGCATGAAAAGGTGTGAAAAATATGAGGAGCATGAAAAGGTGTCAAAAATATGAGGAGTATCAAAAGGTGTCAAAAATATTAAGAGCATGAAAAGGTCTCAAAATTATGAGGAGCATGAAAAGGTGTGAAAAATATGAGGAGCATGAAAAGGTGTGAAAAACACGAAGAACATGAAAAGGTGTGAAAAACACGAAGAACATGAAAAGGTGTGAAAAATACGAAGAGCTTGAAAAGGTGTGACAAATACGAAGAGCATGTAAAGTTGTGAAAAATATGAGGAGCATGAAAATGTCTGAAAAATACAAGGAGCATGAAGATGTCTGAAAAATACGACGAGCATGAAAAGGTCTGAAAAATATGTAGAACATGAAAAAGTGTCAAAAATAAGGGGAGCATGAAAAGGTGTCAAAAATATGAAGAGCATGAAACGGTGTCAAAAATATGAGTAGCATGTAAAGGTTGAAAAATAAGAGGAGCATGAATTTGTATAAAAATTATGAGGAGCATGAAAATGTGTGAAAAATATGAAGTGCATGAAAAGGTGTGAAAAACACGAAGGGCATGAAAAGGTCTGAAAAATACGAGGAGCATGAAAATGTCTGAAAATACGAGGAGGATGAAAGTGACAAAATATGAGGGACATGAAAAAGGTTGTCAAAATGAGTAGTAGCAGGTAAGGTGTGAAAAATAAGAGGAGCATGAATCTGTATGAAAAATATGAGGAACCTGAAACGGTGTGAAAATATATGAAAAGAATGAAATGGTCTGAAAAATATGAGGAGCATGAAAAGGTCTGAAAAATATGAAGAGCATGAAAAAATGTCAAAAATACGAGGAGCATGAAATGGTCTGAAAAATATTTAGAGCATGAAAAGGTGTCAAAAATATGAGGAGCATGAAAAGGTGTGAAAAATACGAGGAGCATGAAAAGGACTGAAAAACAGGAGGAGCATGAAATGTCTGAAAAATAGGAGGAGCATGAAAAGGTCTGAAAAATAGGAGGAGCATGAAAAGGCCTGGAAAATAGGAGGAGCATGAAAAGCTCTGAAAAATATGAGGAGAATGAAAAGGTCTGAAAAATAGGAGGAGCGGATAGTCTGAAAAATAGGAGGAGCATGGAAAGGTCTGAAAAATAGGAGGAGCATGAAAAGGTGTGAAAAATATGAGGAGCATGAAAAGGTCTGAAAAATATGAAGAGCATGAAAACATGTCAAAAATATGAGGAGCATGAAATGGTCTGAAAAATATTTAGAGCATGAAAAGGTGTGAAAAATATGAGGAGCATGAAAAGTTGTGAAAAATATGAGGAGCATGTAAAGGTGTGAAATATATGAGGAGCATGAAATGGTCTGAAATATATGAGGAGCATGAAACGGTCTGAAAAATATGAGTAGAATGAAAAGGTGTCCAAAATATGAGGAGCATGAAACGGTTTCAAATTATGAAGAGCATGACAGTGTGAAAAATATGAAGAGCTACAAAAGGTGTAAAATATATGAGGGGCAATAAAAGGTGTGAGAAATTTGAGGCGCATGAAAAGGTCTGAAAAATACGAGGAGCATGAAAAGGTCTGAAAAATACGAGGAGCATGAAAAGGTCTGAAAAATAAAAGGAGCATGAAAAGGTGTCAAAAATATGAGGACCTTGAAAAGGTGTCAAAAATATGAAGAGCATGAAAAGGGGTCAAAAATATGAATAGAATGTAAAGGTGTAAAAATATGAGGAGCATGAAACGGTCTGAAAAATATGAGGAGCATGAAAAACTGTCAAAAATATGAGGAGCATGAAACAGTGAGAAAAATATGAGGAGCATGAAAAGGTCTGAAAAATATGAGGAGCATGTAAAGTTGTGAAACATTTGACGAGCATGAAAAGGTGTGAAAAACACGAAGAGCATGAAAATGTGTGAAAAAGAAGAACAGCCTGAAAAGGTGTGAAAAACACAAAGAGCATGAAAAAGTCCGAAAAAAACGAAGAGCTTGAAAAGGTGTGACAAATACAAACAGCATGAAAAGTTGTGAAAAATACGAGGAGCATGAAAAGGTGTGAAAAATACGAGGAGCATGAAAAGGTCTGAAAAATACGAGGAGCATGAAAAGATCTGAAAAATACGAGGAGCATGAAATGGTCTGAAATACACGAGGGGCATGAAACGGTGTGAAAAATAGGAAGAGCATGAAAAGGTGTCAAAAATATGAGGAGCATTTAAAGGTGTGAAAAATAGGAAGAGCATGAATCTGTATGAAAAATATGAGGAGCATGAAAGGGTGTGAAAAATAGGAAGAGCATGAAAAGGTGTCAAAAATATGAGGAGCATGAAACGGTGTGAAAAATGTGAAGAGCATGAAAAGGTGTCAAAAATATGAGGAGCATTTAGAGGTGTGAAAAATAGGAAGAGCATGAATCTGTATGAAAAATATGAGGAGTATGAAATGGTGTAAAAAATAGGAAGAGCATGATAAGGTGTCTAAAATATGAGGAGCATGATACGGTGTGAAAAATATGAAGAGCATGAAAAGGTGTCTAAAATATGAGGAGCATGAAAAGGTGTGAAAAATATGAGGAGCATGAAAGGGTGTGAAAAATATGAAGAGCTTCAAAAGATTTCAAAAATATGAGGAGCATGAAAAGTTGTGAAAAATATGAAGACCATGAAATGGTGTGAAAAATATCAAGAGCATGAAACGGTCTGAAAAATATGAGGAGCAGGAAACTGTCTGAAAAATATCAGGGACATGAAAAACTGTCAAAAATATGTGGAGCATGAAATGGTGTGAAAAAAGTGAAGAGCATGAAAAGCTGTGAAAAATATGACGAGCATGAAACGGTGGGAAATATATGAAGAGCATGAAAAGATGTGCAAAACACGAAGAGCATGAAAAAGTGTGAAAAACACGAAGAGCATGAAAAGGTTTGAAAAATATCAAGAGCCTGAAATGGCCTGAAAAATTCGAAGAGCAGGAAAAGGTGTGAAATACACGAAGAGCATGAAAAGGATTGAGAAATACGAAGAGCATGAAAAGGTCTGCAAAATACGAGAAGCATGAAAAGGTCTGAAATATACGAGGAGCATGAAAAGGTGTGAAAAATACAAGGAGCATGAAAAGGTGTGAAAAATATGAGGAGCATGAAAAGGACTGAAAAACAGGAGGAGCATGAAAATGTCTGAAAAATAGGAGGAGCATGAAAAGGTCTGAAAAATAGGAGGAGCATGAAAAAGCGAGGAAAATGGGAGGAGCATGAAAAGCTCTGAAAAATACGAGGAGAATGAAAAGGTCTGAAAAATAGGAGGAGCAAGGAAAGGTCTGAAAAATAGGAGGAGCATGAAAAGGTGTGAAAAATATGAGGAGCATGAAAAGGTCTGAAAAATATGAAGAGCATGAAAAAATGTCAAAAATATGAGGAGCATGAAATGGTCTGAAAAATATTTAGAGCATGAAAAGGTGTCAAAAATATGAGGAGCATGAAAAGTTGTGAAAAATATGAAGAGAATGAAAAGGTGTCAAAAATATGAGGAGCATGTAAAGGTGTGAAATATATGAGCAGCATGAAATGGTCTGAAATATATGAGGAGCATGAAACGGTCTGAAAAATATGAGTAGAATGAAAAGGTGTCCAAAATATGAGGAGCATGAAACGGTTTCAAATTATGAAGAGCATGACGGTGTGAAAAATATGAAGAGCTCCAAAAGGTGTAAAATACATGAGGGGCAATAAAAGGTGTGAGAAATTTGAGGAGCATGAAAAGGTCTGAAAAATACGAGGAGCATGAAAAGGTCTGAAAAATAAGAGGACCATGAAAAGGTCTGAAAAATAAAAGGAGCATGAATAGGTGTGAAAAATATGAGGACCTTGAAAAGGTGTCAAAAATATGAAGATCATGAAAAGGGGTCAAAAATATGAATAGAATGTAAAGGTGTGAAAAATAAGAGGAGCATGAATCAGTATGAAAAATATGAGGAGCATGAAACGGTGTGAAAAATATGAACAGCATGAATAGGTGTGAAAAATATGAGGATCATGTAAAGGCGTGAAAAATATGAGGAGCATGAAACGGTCTGAAAAATATGAGGAGCATGAAAAACTGTCAAAAATATGAGGAGCATGAAACAGTGAGAAAAATATGAAGAGAATGAAAAGGTGTGAAAAATATGAGGAGCATGAAAAGGTCTGAAAAATATGAGGAGCATGAAAAGTTGTGAAACATTTGACGAGCATGAAAAGGTGTGAAAAACACGAAGAGCATGAAAATGTGTGAAAAAGAAGAACAGCCTGAAAAGGTGTGAAGAACAGAAAGAGCATGAAAAGGTCCGAAGAAAACGAAGAGCTTGAAAAGGTGTGACAAATACAAACAGCATGAAAAGTTGTGAAAAATACGAGGAGCATGAAAAGGTGTGAAAAATACGAGGAGCATGAAAGGGTCTGAAAAATACAAGGAGCATGAAATGGTCTGAAATACACGAGGGGCATGAAAAGGTGTGAAAAATATGAAGAGCATGAAAAGGTGTCCAAAATATGAGGAGCATTTAAAGGTGTGAAAAATAGGAAGAGCATGAATGTGTATGAAAAATATGAGGAGCATGAAACGGTGTGAAAAATAGGAAGAGCATGAAAAGGTGTCAAAAATATGAGGAGCATTAAACGGTGTGAAAAATGTGAAGAGCATGAATCTGTATGAAAAATATGAGGAGCATGAAACGGTGTGAAAAATAGGAAGAGCATGAAAAGGTGTCAAATATATGAGGAGCATGAAACGGTGTGAAAAATGTGAAGAGCATGAAAAGGTGTCAATAATATGAGGAGCATGAAAAGGTGTGAAAAATATGAAGAGCATGAAAAGGTTTCAAAAATATGAGGAGCATTTAAAGGTGTGAAAAATAGAAAGAGCATGAATCTGTATGAAAAATATGAGGAGCATGAAACGGTGTGAAAAATATGAAGAGCATGAAAAGGTGTGAAAAATATGAGGAGCATGAAAAGGTGTGAAAAATATGACGAGCATGAAATGGTGGGAAATATACGAAGAGCATGAAAAGGTGTGAAAAACACGAAGAGGATGAAAAGGTGTGAAAAATATCAAGAGCCTGAAACGGCCTGAAAAATTCGAAGAGCAGGAAAAGGTGTGAAATACATGAAGAGCATGAAAAGGATTGAGAAATACGAAGAGCATGAAAAGGTCTGCAAAATACGAGAAGCATGAAAAGGTGTGAAAAATACGAGGAGCATGAAAAGGTGTGAAAAATACGAGGAGCATGAAAAGGTGTGAAAAATATGAGGAGCATGAAAAGGTCCGAAAAAAACGAAGAGCTTGAAAAGGTGTGACAAATACAAACAGCATGAAAAGTTGTGAAAAATAAGAGGAGCATGAAAAGTGTGAAAAATATGAGGAGCATGAAAAGGTATGAACAATACAAGGAGCATGAAAGGGTCTGAAAAATACGAGGAGCATGAAAAGGTCTGAATAATACGAGGAGCATGAAAAGATCTGAAATATACGAGGAGCATGAAATGGTCTGAAATACACGAGGGGCATGAAGAGGTGTGAAAAATATGAAGAGCATGAAAAGGTGTCAAAAATATGAGGAGCATTTAAAGGTGTGAAAAATAGGAAGAGCATGAATGTGTATGAAAAATATGAGGAGCATGAAACGGTGTGAAAAATAGGAAGAGCATGAAAAGGTGTCAAAAATATGAGGAGCATTTAAAGGTGTGAAAAAATAGGAAGAGCATGAATCTGTATGAAAAATGAGGAAGCATGAAACGGTTGTGAAAATAGGAAGAGCATGAAAGGTGTCAAAAATTGAGGGCATGAAAAGGTGTGAAAAATATGAAGAGCATGAAAAGGTCTGAAAAATATGAGGAGCATGAAACAAAAATTGAGGAGAATGAAAAATATATGACGAGCAAGAAACGGTGGGAAATATACAAAGAGCATGAAAAGGTGTGAAAAACACGAAGAGCATGAAAAGGATTGAGAAATACGAAGAGCATGAAAAGGTCTGCAAAATACGAGAAGCATGAAAAAGTCTGAAATATACGAGGAGCATGAAAAGGTGTGAAAAATATGAGGAGCATGAAAACGTCTGAAGAATAGGAGGAGCAAGGAAAGGTCTGAAAAATACGAGGAGCATGGAAAGGTCTGAAAAATAGGAGGAGCATGAAAAGGTGTGAAAAATATGAGGAGCATGAAATGGTCTGAAAAATATTTAGAGCATGAAAAGGTGTCAAAAATATGAGGAGCATGAAAAGTTGTGAAAAATATGAAGAGAATGAAAAGGTGTCAAAAATATGAGGAGCATGTAATGGTGTGAAATATATGAGCAGCATGAAATGGTCTGAAATATATGAGGAGCATGAAACGGTCTGAAAAATATGAGTAGAATGAAAAGGTGTCCAAAATATGAGGAGCATGAAACGGTTTCAAATTATGAAGAGCATGACGGTATGAAAAATATGAAGAGCTCCAAAAGGTGTAAAATACATGAGGGGCAATAAAAGGTGTGAGAAATTTGAGGAGTATTAAAAGGTCTGAAAAATACGAGGAGCATGAAAAGGTCTGAAAAATAAGAGGACCATGAAAAGGTCTGAAAAATAAAAGGAGCATGAATAGGTGTGAAAAATATGAGGACCTTGAAAAGGTGTCAAAAATATGAAGAGCATGAAAAGGGGTCAAAAATATGAATAGAATGTAAAGGTGTGAAAAATAACAGGAGCATGAATCAGTATGAAAAATATGAGGAGCATGAAACGGTGTGAAAAATACAAGCAGCATGAAAAGGTGTGAAAAATATGAGGAGCATGAAAAGGTCTGAAAAATATGAGGAGCATGAAACGGTCTGAAAAATATGAGGAGCATGAAAAACTGTCAAAAATATGAGGAGCATGAAACAGTGAGAAAAATATGAAGAGAATGAAAAGGTGTGAAAAATATGAGGAGCATGAAAAGGTCTGAAAAATATGAGGAGCATGTAAAGTTTTGAAACTTTTGACGAGCATGAAAAGGTGTGAAAAACACGAAGAGCATGAAAATGTGTGAAAAAGAAGAACAGCCTGAAAAGGTGTGAAAAACACAAAGAGCATGAAAAGGTCCGAAAAAAACGAAGAGCTTGAAAAGGTGTGACAAATACAAACAGCATGAAAAGTTGTGAAAAATATGAGGAGCATGAAAAGGTGTGAAAAATACGAGGAGCATGAAAGGGTCTGAAAAATACGAGGAGGAGCATGAAATGGTCTGAAATACACGAGGGGCATGAAAAGGTGTGAAAAATATGAAAAGCATGAAAAGGTGTCAAAAATATGAGGAGCATTAAAGGTGTGAAAAATAGGAAGAGCATGAATGTGTATGAAAAATATGAGGAGCATGAAACGGTGTGAAAAATAGGAAGAGCATGAAAAGGTGTCAAAAATATGAGGAGCATTTAAAGGTGTGAAAAATAGGAAGAGCATGAATCTGTATGAAAAATATGAGGAGCATGAAACGGTGTGAAAAATGGAAGAGCATGAAAAGGTGTCAAAAATATGAGGAGCATGAAAAGGTGTGAAAAATATGAAGAGCATGAAAAGGTGTGAAAAATATGAGGAGCATGAAAAGGTGTGAAAAATATGACGAGCAAGAAACGGTGGGAAATATACAAAGAGCATGAAAAGGTGTGAAAAACACGAAGAGCATGAAAAGGATTGAGAAATACGAAGAGCATGAAAAGGTCTGCAAAATACGAGAAGCATGAAAAAGTCTGAAATATACGAGGAGCATGAAAAGGTGTGAAAAATATGAGGAGCATGAAAACGTCTGAAGAATAGGAGGAGCAAGGAAAGGTCTGAAAAATACGAGGAGCATGGAAAGGTCTGAAAAATAGGAGGAGCATGAAAAGGTGTGAAAAATATGAGGAGCATGAAATGGTCTGAAAAATATTTAGAGCATGAAAAGGTGTCAAAAATATGAGGAGCATGAAAAGTTGTGAAAAATATGAAGAGAATGAAAAGGTGTCAAAAATATGAGGAGCATGTAATGGTGTGACATATATGAGCAGCATGAAATGGTCTGAAATATATGAGGAGCATGAAACGGTCTGAAAAATATGAGTAGAATGAAAAGGTGTCCAAAATATGAGGAGCATGAAACGGTTTCAAATTATGAAGAGCATGACGGTATGAAAAATATGAAGAGCTCCAAAAGGTGTAAAATACATGAGGGGCAATAAAAGGTGTGAGAAATTTGAGGAGTATGAAAAGGTCTGAAAAATACGAGGAGCATGAAAAGGTCTGAAAAATAAGAGGACCATGAAAAGGTCTGAAAAATAAAAGGAGCATGAATAGGTGTGAAAAATATGAGGACCTTGAAAAGGTGTCAAAAATATGAAGAGCATGAAAAGGGGTCAAAAATATGAATAGAATGTAAAGGTGTGAAAAATAAGAGGAGCATGCATCAGTATGAAAAATATGAGGAGCATGAAACGGTGTGAAAAATATGAACAGCATGAATAGGTGTGAAAAATATGAGGATCATGTAAAGGCATGAAAAATATGAGGAGCATGAAACGGTCTGAAAAATATGAGGAGCATGAAAAACTGTCAAAAATATGAGGAGCATGAAACAGTGAGAAAAATATGAAGAGAATGAAAAGGTGTGAAAAATATGAGGAGCATGAAAAGGTCTGAAAAATATGAGGAGCATGTAAAGTTTTGAAACTTTTGACGAGCATGAAAAGGTGTGAAAAACACGAAGAGCATGAAAATGTGTGAAAAAGAAGAACAGCCTGAAAAGGTGTGAAAAAACACAAAGAGCATGAAAAGGTCCGAAAAAAACCGAAGAAGCTTGAAAAGGTGTGACAAAATTACAAACAGGCATGAAAGTTGTGAAAAATATGAGGAGCATGAAAAGGTGTGAGAAAATTGAGGAGCATGAAAAGGTCTGAAAAATACGAGGAGCATGAAAAGGTCTGAAAAATACGAGGAGCATGAAAAGGTGTGAAAAATATGAGGAGCATGAAAAGGTCTGAAAAATAAAAGGAGCATGAAAAGGTGTCAAAAATATGAGGACCTTGAAAAGGTGTCAAAAATATGAAGAGCATGAAAGGGGTCAAAAATATGAATAGAATGTAAAGGTGTGAAAAATAAGTGGAGCATGAATCAGTATGAAAAATATGAGTAGCATGGAATGGTGTGAAAAATATGAACAGCATGAATAGGTGTGAAAAATATGAGGATCATGTAAAGGCGTGAAAAATATGAGGAGCATGAAACGGTCTGAAAAATATGAGGAGCATGAAAAACTGTCAAAAATATGAGGAGCATGAAACAGTGAGAAAAATATGAAGAGAATGAAAAGGTGTGAAAAATATGAGGAGCATGAAAAGGTCTGAAAAATATGAGGAGCATGAAAAGTTGTGAAACATTTGACGAGCATGAAAAGGTGTGAAAAACATGAAGAGCATGAAAATGTGTGAAAAAGAAGAACAGCCTGAAAAGGTGTGAAGAACAGAAAGAGCATGAAAAGGTCCGAAAAAAACGAAGAGCTTGAAAAGGTGTGACAAATACAAACAGCATGAAAAGTTGTGAAAAATATGAGGAGCATGAAAAGGTGTGAAAAATACGAGGAGCATGAAAGGGTCTGAAAAATACAAGGAGCATGAAATGGTCTGAAATACACGAGGGGCATGAAAAGGTGTGAAAAATATGAAGAGCATGAAAAGGTGTCAAAAATATGAGGAGCATTTAAAGGTGTGAAAAATAGGAAGAGCATGAATGTGTATGAAAAATATGAGGAGCATGAAACGGTGTGAAAAATAGGAAGAGCATGAAAAGGTGTCAAAAATATGAGGAGCATTAAACGGTGTGAAAAATGTGAAGAGCATGAATCTGTATGAAAAATATGAGGAGCATGAAACGGTGTGAAAAATAGGAAGAGCATGAAAAGGTGTCAAATATATGAGGAGCATTAAACGGTGTGAAAAATGTGAAGAGCATGAAAAGGTGTCAATAATATGAGGAGCATGAAAAGGTGTGAAAAATATGAAGAGCATGAAAAGGTTTCAAAAATATGAGGAGCATTTAAAGGTGTGAAAAATAGAAAGAGCATGAATCTGTATGAAAAATATGAGGAGCATGAAACGGTGTGAAAAATATGAAGAGCATGAAAAGGTGTGAAAAATATGAGGAGCATGAAAAGGTGTGAAAAATATGACGAGCATGAAATGGTGGGAAATATACGAAGAGCATGAAATGGTGTGAAAAACACGAAGAGGATGAAAAGGTGTGAAAAATATCAAGAGCCTGAAACGGCCTGAAAAATTCGAAGAGCAGGAAAAGGTGTGAAATACATGAAGAGCATGAAAAGGATTGAGAAATACGAAGAGCATGAAAAGGTCTGCAAAATACGAGAAGCATGAAAAGGTGTGAAAAATACGAGGAGCATGAAAAGGTGTGAAAAATACGAGGAGCATGAAAAGGTGTGAAAAATATGAGGAGCATGAAAAGGTCCGAAAAAAACGAAGAGCTTGAAAAGGTGTGACAAATACAAACAGCATGAAAAGTTGTGAAAAATAAGAGGAGCATGAAAAGTGTGAAAAATATGAGGAGCATGAAAAGGTATGAACAATACAAGGAGCATGAAAGGGTCTGAAAAATACGAGGAGCATGAAAAGGTGTGAATAATACGAGGAGCATGAAAAGATCTGAAATATACGAGGAGCATGAAATGGTCTGAAATACACGAGGGGCATGAAGAGGTGTGAAAAATATGAAGAGCATGAAAAGGTGTCAAAAATATGAGGAGCATTTAAAGGTGTGAAAAATAGGAAGAGCATGAATGTGTATGAAAAATATGAGGAGCATGAAACGGTGTGAAAAATAGGAAGAGCATGAAAAGGTGTCAAAAATATGAGGAGCATTTAAAGGTGTGAAAAATAGGAAGAGCATGAATCTGTATGAAAAATATGAGGAGCATGAAACGGTGTGAAAAATAGGAAGAGCATGAAAAGGTGTCAAAAATATGAGGAGCATGAAAAGGTGTGAAAAATATGAAGAGCATGAAAAGGTGTGAAAAATATGAGGAGCATGAAACGGTGTGAAAAATATGACGAGCAAGAAACGGTGGGAAATATACAAAGAGCATGAAAAGGTGTGAAAAACACGAAGAGCATGAAAAGGATTGAGAAATACGAAGAGCATGAAAAGGTCTGCAAAATACGAGAAGCATGAAAAAGTCTGAAATATACGAGGAGCATGAAAAGGTGTGAAAAATATGAGGAGCATGAAAACGTCTGAAGAATAGGAGGAGCAAGGAAAGGTCTGAAAAATACGAGGAGCATGGAAAGGTCTGAAAAATAGGAGGAGCATGAAAAGGTGTGAAAAATATGAGGAGCATGAAATGGTCTGAAAAATATTTAGAGCATGAAAAGGTGTCAAAAATATGAGGAGCATGAAAAGTTGTGAAAAATATGAAGAGAATGAAAAGGTGTCAAAAATATGAGGAGCATGTAATGGTGTGAAATATATGAGCAGCATGAAATGGTCTGAAATATATGAGGAGCATGAAACGGTCTGAAAAATATGAGTAGAATGAAAAGGTGTCCAAAATATGAGGAGCATGAAACGGTTTCAAATTATGAAGAGCATGACGGTATGAAAAATATGAAGAGCTCCAAAAGGGTGTAAAATACATGAGGGGCAATAAAAGGTGTGAGAAATTTGAGGAGTATGAAAAGGTCTGAAAAATACGAGGAGCATGAAAAGGTCTGAAAAATAAGAGGACCATGAAAAGGTCTGAAAAATAAAAGGAGCATGAATAGGTGTGAAAAATATGAGGACCTTGAAAAGGTGTCAAAAATATGAAGAGCATGAAAAGGGGTCAAAAATATGAATAGAATGTAAAGGTGTGAAAAATAAGAGGAGCATGCATCAGTATGAAAAATATGAGGAGCATGAAACGGTGTGAAAAATATGAACAGCATGAATAGGTGTGAAAAATATGAGGATCATGTAAAGGCGTGAAAAATATGAGGAGCATGAAACGGTCTGAAAAATATGAGGAGCATGAAAAACTGTCAAAAATATGAGGAGCATGAAACAGTGAGAAAAATATGAAGAGAATGAAAAGGTGTGAAAAATATGAGGAGCATGAAAAGGTCTGAAAAATATGAGGAGCATGAAAAGTTGTGAAACATTTGACGAGCATGAAAAGGTGTGAAAAACACGAAGAGCATGAAAATGTGTGAAAAAGAAGAACAGCCTGAAAAGGTGTGAAGAACAGAAAGAGCATGAAAAGGTCCGAAAAAAAAAGAAGAGCTTGAAAAGGTGTGACAAATACAAACAGCATGAAAAGTTGTGAAAAATACGAGGAGCATGAAAAGGTGTGAAAAATACGAGGAGCATGAAAGGGTCTGAAAAATACAAGGAGCATGAAATGGTCTGAAATACACGAGGGGCATGAAAAGGTGTGAAAAATATGAAGAGCATGAAAAGGTGTCCAAAATATGAGGAGCATTTAAAGGTGTGAAAAATAGGAAGAGCATGAATGTGTATGAAAAATATGAGGAGCATGAAACGGTGTGAAAAATAGGAAGAGCATGAAAAGGTGTCAAAAATATGAGGAGCATTTAAAAGTGTGAAAAAAAGGAAGAGCATGAATCTGTATGAAAAATATGAGGAGCATGAAACGGTGTGAAAAATAGGAAGAGCATGAAAAGGTGTCAAATATATGAGGAGCATGAAACGGTGTGAAAAATGTGAAGAGCATGAAAAGGTGTCAAAAATATGAGGAGCATGAAAAGGTGTGAAAAATATGAAGAGCATGAAAAGGTGTCAAAAATATGAGGAGCATTTAAAGGTGTGAAAAATAGGAAGAGCATGAATCTGTATGAAAAATATGAGGAGCATGAAACGGTGTGAAAAATATGAAGAGCATGAAAAGGTGTCAAAAATATGAGGAGCATGAAAAGGTCTGAAAAACATGAAGAACATTAAAAGGTTGTCAAAAATATGAGGAGCATGAAAAGGTGTGAAAAATATGAGGAGCATGAAAAGGTGTGTGAAAAATATGACGAGCATGAAATGGTGGGAAATATACGAAGAGCATGAAAAGGTGTGAAAAACACGAAGAGCATGAAAAGGTGTGAAAAATATCAAGAGCCTGAAACGGCCTGAAAAATTCGAAGAGCAGGAAAAGGTGTGAAATACATGAAGAGCATGAAAAGGATTGAGAAATACGAAGAGCATGAAAAGGTCTGCAAAATACGAGAAGCATGAAAAGGTGTGAAAATACGAGGAGCATGAAAAGGTGTGAAAAATATGAGGAGCATGAAAAGGTGTCAAAAATATGAGGAGTATCAAAAGGTGTCAAAAATATTAAGAGCATGAAAAGGTCTCAAAATTATGAGGAGCATGAAAAGGTGTGAAAAATATGAAGAGCATGAAAAGGTGTGAAAACACGAAGAGCATGAAAAGGTGTGAAAAATACGAAGAGCTTGAAAAGGTGTGACAAATACGAAGAGCATGTAAAGTTGTGAAAAATACGAGGAGCATGAAAAGGTCTGAAAAATACGAGGAGCATGAAGACGTCTGAAAAATACGACGAGCATGAAAAGGTCTGAAAAATATGTAGAGCATGAAAAAGTGTCAAAAATATGGGGAGCATGAAAAGGTGTCAAAAATATGAAGAGCATGAAACGGTGTCAAAAATATGAGTAGCATGTAAAGGTTGAAAAATAAGAGGAGCATGAATTTGTATAAAAATTATGAGGAGCATGAAAATGTGTGAAAAATATGAAGTGCATGAAAAGGTGTGAAAAACACGAAGGGCATGAAAAGGTCTGAAAAATATGAGGAGGATGAGAAGATCTGAAAAATACGAGGAGCATGAAAAGGTGACAAAAATATGAGGAGCATGAAAAGGTGTCAAAATATGAGTAGCAGGTAAAGGTGTGAAAAATAAGAGGAGCATGAATCTGTATGAAAAATATGAGGAACCTGAAACGGTGTGAAAAATATGAAAAGAATGAAATGGTCTGAAAAATATGAGGAGCATGAAAAGGTCTGAAAAATATGAAGAGCATGAAAAAATGTCAAAAATACGAGGAGCATGAAATGGTCTGAAAAATATTTAGAGCATGAAAAGGTGTCAAAAATATGAGGAGCATGAAAAGGTGTGAAAAATACGAGGAGCATGAAAAGGACTGAAAAACAGGAGGAGCATGAAAATGTCTGAAAAATAGGAGGAGCATGAAAAGGTCTGAAAAATAGGAGGAGCATGAAAAGGCCTGGAAAATAGGAGGAGCATGAAAAGCTCTGAAAAATATGAGGAGAATGAAAAGGTCTGAAAAATAGGAGGAGCATGGATAGGTCTGAAAAATACGAGGAGCATGGAAAGGTCTGAAAAATAGGAGGAGCATGAAAAGGTGTGAAAAATATGAGGAGCATGAAAAGGTCTGAAAAATATGAAGAGCATGAAAACATGTCAAAAATATGAGGAGCATGAAATGGTCTGAAAAATATTTAGAGCATGAAAAGGTGTGAAAAATATGAGGAGCATGAAAAGTTGTGAAAAATATGAGGAGCATGTAAAGGTGTGAAATATATGAGGAGCATGAAATGGTCTGAAATATATGAGGAGCATGAAACGGTCTGAAAAATATGAGTAGAATGAAAAGGTGTCCAAAATATGAGGAGCATGAAACGGTTTCAAATTATGAAGAGCATGACGGTGTGAAAAACATGAAGAGCTACAAAAGGTGTAAAATATATGAGGGGCAATAAAAGGTGTGAGAAATATGAGGCGCATGAAAAGGTCTGAAAAATACGAGGAGCATGAAAAGGTCTGAAAAATACGAGGAGCATGAAAAGGTCTGAAAAATAAAAGGAGCATGAAAAGGTGTCAAAAATATGAGGACCTTGAAAAGGTGTCAAAAATATGAAGAGCATGAAAAGGGGTCAAAAATATGAATAGAATGTAAAGGTGTGAAAAATATGAGGAGCATGAAACGGTCTGAAAAATATGAGGAGCATGAAAAACTGTCAAAAATATGAGGAGCATGAAACAGTGAGAAAAATATGAAGAGAATGAAAAGGTGTGAAAAATATGAGGAGCATGAAAAGGTCTGAAAAATATGAGGAGCATGTAAAGTTGTGAAACATTTGACGAGCATGAAAAGGTGTGAAAAACACGAAGAGCATGAAAATGTGTGAAAAAGAAGAACAGCCTGAAAAGGTGTGAAGAACAGAAAGAGCATGAAAAGGTCCAAAAAAAACGAAGAGCTTGAAAAGGTGTGACGAATACAAACAGCATGAAAAGTTGTGAAAAATACGAGGAGCATGAAAAGGTGTGAAAAATACGAGGAGCATGAAAAGGTCTGAAAAATACGAGGAGCATGAAAAGATCTGAAAAATACGAGAAGCATGAAATGGTCTGATACACGAGGGGCATGAAACGGTGTGAAAAATAGGAAGAGCATGAAAAGGTGTCAAAAATATGAGGAGCATTTAAAGGTGTGAAAAATAGGAAGAGCATGAATCTGTATGAAAAATATGAGGAGCATGATACGGTGTGAAAAATAGGAAGAGCATGAAAAGGTGTCAAAAATATGAGGAGCATGAAACGGTGTGAAAAATGTGAAGAGCATGAAAAGGTGTCAAAAATATGAGGAGCATTTAGAGGTGTGAAAAATAGGAAGAGCATGAATCTGTATGAAAAATATGAGGAGTATGAAATGGTGTAAAAAATAGGAAGAGCATGATAAGGTGTCTAAAATATGAGGAGCATGATACGGTGTGAAAAATATGAAGAGCATGAAAAGGTGTCTAAAATATGAGGAGCATGAAAAGGTGTGAAAAATATGAGGAGCATGAAAGGGTGTGAAAAATATGAAGAGCTTCAAAAGATTTCAAAAATATGAGGAGCATGAAAAGTTGTGAAAAATATGAAGACCATGAAATGGTGTGAAAAATATCAAGAGCATGAAACGGTCTGAAAAATATGAGGAGCAGGAAACTGTCTGAAAAATATCAGGGACATGAAAAACTGTCAAAAATATGTGGAGCATGAAATGGTGTGAAAAAAGTGAAGAGCATGAAAAGCTGTGAAAAATATGACGAGCATGAAACGGTGGGAAATATACGAAGAGCATGAAAAGATGTGCAAAACACGAAGAGCATGAAAAGGTGTGAAAAACACGAAGAGCATGAAAAGGTTTGAAAAATATCAAGAGCCTGAAATGGCCTGAAAAATTCGAAGAGCAGGAAAAGGTGTGAAATGCACGAAGAGCATGAAAAGGATTGAGAAATACGAAGAGCATGAAAAGGTCTGCAAAATACGAGAAGCATGAAAAGGTCTGAAATATACGAGGAGCATGAAAAGGTGTGAAAAATACGAGGAGCATGAAAAGGTGTGAAAAATATGAGGAGCATGAAAAGGACTGAAAAACAGGAGGAGCATGAAAATGTCTGAAAAATAGGAGGAGCATGAAAAGGTCTGAAAAATAGGAGGAGCATGAAAAAGCGAGGAAAATGGGAGGAGCATGAAAAGCTCTGAAAAATACAAGGAGAATGAAAAGGTCTGAAAAATAGGAGGAGCAAGGAAAGGTCTGAAAAATACGAGGAGCATGGAAAGGTCTGAAAAATAGGAGGAGCATGAAAAGGTGTGAAAAATATGAGGAGCATGAAAAGGTCTGAAAAATATGAAGAGCATGAAAAAATGTCAAAAATATGAGGAGCATGAAATGGTCTGAAAAATATTTAGAGCATGAAAAGGTGTCAAAAATATGAGGAGCATGAAAAGTTGTGAAAAATATGAAGAGAATGAAAAGGTGTCAAAAATATGAGGAGCATGTAATGGTGTGAAATATATGAGCAGCATGAAATGGTCTGAAATATATGAGGAGCATGAAACGGTCTGAAAAATATGAGTAGAATGAAAAGGTGTCCAAAATATGAGGAGCATGAAACGGTTTCAAATTATGAAGAGCATGACGGTGTGAAAAATATGAAGAGCTACAAAAGGTGTAAAATACATGAGGGGCAATAAAAGGTGTGAGAAATTTGAGAAGCATGAAAAGGTCTGAAAAATACGAGGAGCATGAAAAGGTCTGAAAAATAAGAGGACCATGAAAAGGTCTGAAAAATAAAAGGAGCATGAATAGGTGTGAAAAATATGAGGACCTTGAAAAGGTGTCAAAAATATGAAGATCATGAAAAGGGGTCAAAAATATGAATAGAATGTAAAGGTGTGAAAAATAAGAGGAGCATGCATCAGTATGAAAAATATGAGGAGCATGAAATGGTGTGAAAAATATGAACAGCATGAATAGGTGTGAAAAATATGAGGATCATGTAAAGGCGTGAAAAATATGAGGAGCATGAAACGGTCTGAAAAATATGAGGAGCATGAAAAACTGTCAAAAATATGAGGAGCATGAAACAGTGAGAAAAATATGAAGAGAATGAAAAGGTGTGAAAAATATGAGGAGCATGAAAAGGTCTGAAAAATATGAGGAGCATGAAAAGTTGTGAAACATTTGACGAGCATGAAAAGGTGTGAAAAACACGAAGAGCATGAAAATGTGTGAAAAAGAAGAACAGCCTGAAAAGGTGTGAAAAACACAAAGAGCATGAAAAGGTCCGAAAAAAACGAAGAGCTTGAAAAGGTGTGACAAATACAAACAGCATGAAAAGTTGTGAAAAATACGAGGAGCATGAAAAGGTGTGAAAAATACGAGGAGCATGAAAGGGTCTGAAACATATGAGGGCATTGTAAAAGTTGTGAAACATTTGAAACGAGCATATGAAAAGGTGTGAAAAGAACGAAGATGCATGAAAAAGTTCCTGAAAAATATGAAGAACATGAAAGGTGTGGAAAATAACGAGGAAGAATTGAAAAGGACTGAAAAACAAGAGGTAGGCATGCCAAATGTCTGAAAAAATAGGAGGAGCATGAAAAGGTCTGAAAAATAGGAGGAGCATGAAGCTCTGAAAAATAGGAGGAGCAGAAAAGGCCTGGAAAATTAGGAGGAGCATGAAAAGGCCTGGAAAATAGGAGGGGCATGAAAAGCTCTGAAAAATAGGAAGGAGGGCATGAAAAGGTGTGAAAAATATGAGGAGCATGAAAAGGTTGAAAAATATGAAGAGCAGAAAAATTGTCAAAAATAGAAGGAGCATGAAATGGTCTGAAAAATATTTAGAGATGAAAGGTGTCAAAAATATGAGGAGCATGAAAAGGTGTGAAAAATACGAGGAGCATGAAAAGGACTTTGAAAAAAACGAGGAGCATGAAAATGTCTGAAAAATAGGAGGAGCATGAAAAGCTCTGAAAAATAGGACTTAGCATGAAAAGGCCTGGAAAATAGGAGGAGCATGAAAAGCTCTGAAAAATACGAGGAGAATGAAAAGGTCTGAAAAATAGGAGGAGCATGGATAGGTCTGAAAAATACGAGGAGCATGGAAAGGTCTGAAAAATAGGAGGAGCATGAAAAGGTGTGAAAAATATGAGGAGCATGAAAAGGTCTGAAATATATGAAGAGCATAAAAGCTGTCAAAAATATGAGGAGCATTAAATGGTGTGAAAAAAATGAAGAGCATGAAAAGGTGTGGAAAATATGAAGAGCATGAAAAGGTGTGAAAAACACGAAGAGCATGAAAAGTTCTGAAAAATATGAAGAACATGAAAAGGTGTGAAAAATACGAGGAGCGTGAAAAGGACTGAAAAACAAGAGGAGCATGAAAATGTCTGAAAAATAGGAGGAGCATGAAAAGGTCTGAAAAATAGGAGGAGCATGAAAAGGCCTGGAAAATAGGAGGAGCATGAAAAGGCCTGGAAAATAAGAGGAGCATGAAAAGCTCTGAAAAATAGGAGGAGCATGTAAGGTGTGAAAAATATGAGGAGCATGAAAAGGTCTGAAAAATATGAAGAGCATGAAAAAATGTCAAAAATACGAGGAGCATGAAATGGTCTGAAAAATATTTAGAGCATGAAAAGGTGTCAAAAATATGAGGAGCATGAAAAGATGTGAAAATTACGAGGAGCATGAAAAGGACTGAAAAACAGGAGGAGCATGAAAAGGTCTGAAAAATAGGAGGAGCATGAAAAGCTCTGAAAAATACGAGGAGCATGGAAAGGTCTGAAAAATAGGAGGAGCATGGATAGGTCTGAAAAATACGAGGAGCATGGAAAGGTCTGAAAAATAGGAGGAGCATGAAAAGGTGTGAAAAATATGAGGAGCATGAAAAGGTCTGAAAAATATGAAGAGCATGAAAACATGTCAAAAGTATGAGGAGCATGAAATGGTCTGAAAAATATTTAGAGCATGAAAAGGTGTCAAAAATATGAGGAGCATGAAAAGTTGTGAAAAATATGAGGAGCATGTAAAGGTGTGAAATATATGAGGAGCATGAAATGGTCTGAAATATATGAGGAGCATGAAACGGTCTGAAAAATATGAGTAGAATGAAAAGGTGTCCAAAATATGAGGAGCATGAAACAGTTTCAAATTATGAAGAGCATGACGGTGTGAAAAATATGAAGAGCTACAAAAGTTGTAAAATATATGAGGGGCAAAAAAAGGTGTGAGAAATATGAGGCGCATGAAAAGGTCTGAAAAATACGAGGAGCATGAAAAGGTCTGAAAAATACGAGGAGCATGAAAAGGTCTGAAAAATAAAAGGAGCATGAAAAGGTGTCAAAAATATGAGGACCTTGAAAAGGTGTCAAAAATATGAAGAGCATGAAAAAGGGTCAAAAATATGAATAGAATGTAAAGGTGTGAAAAATATGAGGAGCATGAAACGGTCTGAAAAATATGAGGAGCATGAAAAACTGTCAAAAATATGAGGAGCATGAAACAGTGAGAAAAATATGAAGAGAATGAAAAGGTGTGAAAAATATGAGGAGCATGAAAAGGTCTGAAAAATATGAGGAGCATGTAAAGTTGTGAAACATTTGACGAGCATGAAAAGGTGTGAAAAACACGAAGAGCATGAAAATGTGTGAAAAAGAAGAACAGCCTGAAAAGGTGTGAAAAACACAAAGAGCATGAAAAGGTCCGAAAAAAACGAAGAGCTTGAAAAGGTGTGACAAATACAAACAGCATGAAAAGTTGTGAAAAATACGAGGAGCGAGGAGCATGAAAAGGTGTGAAAAATACGAGGAGCATGAAAAGATCTGAAAAATACGAGGAGCATGAAATGGTCTGAAATACACGA
Source organism: Cervus canadensis (assembly GCF_019320065.1). Taxonomy (NCBI): domain Eukaryota; kingdom Metazoa; phylum Chordata; class Mammalia; order Artiodactyla; family Cervidae; genus Cervus; species Cervus canadensis. Next base: position 68,926,958 of record NC_057399.1, on the reverse strand, counting down.
GGGGCATGAAAAGGTGTGAAAAATAGAAGAGCATGAAAAGTGTCAAAAATATGAGGAGCATTTAAAGGTGTGAAAAATAGGAAGAGCATGAATCTGTATGAAAAATATGAGGAGCATGAAACGGTGTGAAAAATAGGAAGAGCATGAAAAGGTGTCAAAAATATGAGAGCATTTAAAAGTGTGAAATAATAGGAAGAGCATGAATCTGTATGAAAAATATGAGGAGCATGAAACGGTTTGTGAAAAATAGGAAGGCATGAAAAGGTGTCAAAAATAAGGGGAGCATGAAAAGGTGTCAAAAATATGAAGAGCATGAAACGGTGTCAAAAATATGAGTAGCATGTAAAGGTTGAAAATAATAGGGAGCATGAATTTGTATAAAAATTATGAGGAGCATGAAACGGTGTGAAAAATATGAAGTGCATGAAAAGGTGTGAAAAACACGAAGGCATGAAAAGGTCTGAAAAATACGAGGAGCATGAAAATGTCTGAAAATACGAGGAGTATGAAAAGGTCTGAAAATTACGAGGAGCATGAAAAGGTCTGAAAAATACGAGGACCATGAAAAGGTCTGAAAAATACAAAGAATATGAAATGGTCAAAGAAACACGAGGAGCATGAAAAGGTCTGAAAAATACGAGAGCATTAAAAGGTCTGAAAAATATGAGGAGGATGAGAAGATCTAAAAAATACGAGGAGCATGAAAAGGTGACAAAAATATGAGGAGCATGAAAACATGTCAAAAATATGAGGAGCATGAAATGGTCTGAAAAATATTTAGAGCATGAAAAGGTGTCAAAAAATGAGGAGCATGAAAAGTTGTGAAAAATATGAGGAGCATGTAAAGGTGTGAAATATATGAGGAGCATGAAATGGTCTGAAATATATGAGGAGCATGAAACGGTCTGAAAAATATGAGTAGAATGAAAAGGTGTCCAAAATATGAGGAGCATGAAACGGTTTCAAATTATGAAGAGCATGACGGTGTGAAAAATATGAAGAGCTACAAAAGGTGTAAAATATATGAGGGGCAATAAAAGGTGTGAGAAATATGAGGCGCATGAAAAGGTCTGAAAAATACGAGGAGCATGAAAAGGTCTGAAAAATACGAGGAGCATGAAAAGGTCTGAAAAATAAAAGGAGCATGAAAAGGTGTCAAAATATGAGGACCTTGAAAAGTTGTCAAAAATATGAAGAGCATGAAAAGGGGTCAAAAATATGAATAGAATGTAAAGGTGTGAAAAATATGAGGAGCATGAAACGGTCTGAAAAATATGAGGAGCATGAAAAACTGTCAAAAATATGAGGAGCATGAAACAGTGAGAAAAATATGAAGAGAATGAAAAGGTGTGAAAAATATGAGGAGCATGAAAAGGTCTGAAAAATATGAGGAGCATGTAAAGTTGTGAAACATTTGACGAGCATGAAAAGGTGTGAAAAACACGAAGAGCATGAAAATGTGTGAAAAAGAAGAACAGCCTGAAAAGGTGTGAAAAACACAAAGAGCATGAAAAAGTCCGAAAAAAACGAAGAGCTTGAAAAGGTGTGACAAATACAAACAGCATGAAAAGTTGTGAAAAATACGAGGAGCATGAAAAGGTGTGAAAAATACGAGGAGCATGAAAAGGTCTGAAAAATACGAGGAGCATGAAAAGATCTGAAAAATACGAGGAGCATGAAATGGTCTGAAATAATGAGGGGCATGAAACGGTGTGAAAAATAGGAAGAGCATAAAAAGGTGTCAAAAATATGAGGAGCATTTAAAGGTGTGAAAAATAGGAAGAGCATGAATCGGTATGAAAAATATGAGGAGCATGATACGGTGTGAAAAATAGGAAGAGCATGAAAAGGTGTCAAAAATATGAGGAGCATGAAACGGTGTGAAAAATGTGAAGAGCATGAAAAGGTGTCAAAAATATGAGGAGCATGAAAAGGTGTGAAAAATATGAAGAACATTAAAAGATGTCAAAAATATGAGGAGCATTTAGAGGTGTGAAAAATAGGAAGACCATGAATCTGTATGAAAAATATGAGGAGTATGAAACGGTGTAAAAAATAGGAAGAGCATGAAAAGGTGTCTAAAATATGAGGAGCATGATACGGTGTGAAAAATATGAAGAGCATGAAAAGGTGTCAAAAATATGAGGAGCATGAAAAGATGTGAAAAATATGAGGAGCATGAAAAGGTGTCAAAAATATGAGGAGCATTTAAAGGTGTGAAAAATAGGAAAAGCATGAATGTGCATGAAAAATATGAGGAGCATGAAACGGAGTGAAAAATAGGAAGAGCATGAAAAGGTGTCAAAAATATGAGGAGCATTTAAAAGTGTGAAAAATAGGAAGAGCGTGAATCTGTATGAAAAATATGAGGAGCATGAAACGGTGTGAAAAATAGGAAGAGCATGAAAAGGTGTCAAATATATGAGGAGCATGAAACGATGTGAAAACTGTGAAGAGCATGAAAAGGTGTCAAAAATATGAGGAGCATGAAAAGGTGTGAAAAATATGAAGAGCATGAAAAGGTGTCAAAATATGAGGAGCATTTAAAGGTGTGAAAAATAGGAAGAGCATGAATCTGTATGAAAAATATGAGGAGCATGAAACGGTGTGAAAAATATGAACAGCATGAAAAGGTGTCAAAAATATGAGGAGCATGAAAAGGTCTGAGAAACATGAAGAACATTAAAAGGTGTCAAAAATATGAGGAGCATGAAAAGGTGTGAAAAATATGAGTAGCATGAAAAGGTGCGAAAAATATGAGGAGCATGAAAACGTGTGAAAATTATGACGAGAATGAAACGGTGGGAAATATACGAAGAGCATGAAAAGGTGTGAAAAACACGAAGAGCATGAAAAGGTGTGAAAAATATCAAGAGCCTGAAACGGCCTGAAAAATTCGAAGAGCAGGAAAAGGTGTGAAATACACGAAGAGCATGAAAAGGATTGAGAAATACGAGAGCATGAAAAGGTCTGCAAAATACGAGAAGCATGAAAAGGTCTGAAATATACGAGGAGCATGAAAAGGTGTGAAAAATATGAGGAGCATGAAAAGGTGTCAAAAATATGAGGAGTATCAAAAGGTGTCAAAAATATTAAGAGCATGAAAAGGTCTCAAAATTATGAGGAGCATGAAAAGGTGTGAAAAATATGAGGAGCATGAAAAGGGGACAAAAATATGAATAGAATGTAAAGGTGTGAAAAATATGAGGAGCATGAAACGGTCTGAAAAACATGAGGAGCATGAAAAACTGTCAAAAATATGAGGAGCATGAAACAGTGAGAAAAATATGAAGAGAATGAAAAGGTGTGAAAAATATGGGGAGCATGAAAAGGTCTGAAAAATATGAGGAGCATGTAAAGTTGTGAAACATTTGACGAGCATGAAAAGGTGTGAAAAAGAAGAACAGCCTGAAAAGGTGTGAAAAACACAAAGAGCATGAAAAGGTCCGAAAAAAACGAAGAGCTTGAAAAGGTGTGACAAATACAAACAGCATGAAAAGTTGTGAAAAATACGAGGAACATGAAAAAGTGTGAAAAATACGAGGAGCATGAAAAGGTCTGAAAAATACGAGGAGCATGAAAGATCTGAAAAAAACACGAGGAGCATGAAAGGTCTGAAATACAGCGGGGCATGAAACGGTGTGAAAATAGGAAGAGCATGAAAAGGTTCAAAATGATAAGAGCAATGAAACGTGTGAAAATGTGAGAGACATGAAACGGTGTAAAAATATGAGGAGCATGAAAAGGTGTGAAAAATATGAAGAACATTAAAAGGTGTCAAAAATATGAGGAGCATTTAGAAGTGTGAAAAATAGGAAGAGCATGAATCTGTATGAAAAATATGAGGAGTATGAAATGGTGTAAAAAATAGGAAGAGCATGAAAAGGTGTAAAAAATATGAGGAGCATGAAAAGGTCTGAAAAACAGGAAGAACATTAAAAGGTGTCAAAAATATGAGGACATGAAAAGATGTGAAAAATATGAGGAGCATGAAAAGGTGTGAAAAATATGAGGAACATTTAAAGGTGTGAAAAATAGGAAAAGCATGAATGTGCATGAAAAATATGAGGAGCATGAAACGGTGTGAAAAATAGGAAGAGCATGAAAAGGTGTCAAAAATATGAGGAGCATTTAAAAGTGTGAAAAATAGGAAGAGCATGAATCTGTATGAAAAATATGAGGAGCATGAAACGGTGTGAAAAATAGGAAGAGCATGAAAAGGTGTCAAAAATATGAGGAGCGTGAAACGGTGTGAAAAATGTGAGGAGCATGAAACGGTGTGAAAAATGTGAGGAGCATGAAAAGGTGTCAAAATTATGAGGAGCATGAAAAGGAGTGAAAAATATGAAGAGCATGAAAAGGTGTCAAAAATATGAGGAGCATTTAAAGGTGTGAAAAATAGGAAGAGCATGAATCTGTATGAAAAATATGAGGAGCATGAAACGGTGTGAAAAATGTGAAGAGCACGAAAAGGTGTCAAAAATATGAGGAGCATGAAAAGGTCTGAAAAACATGAAGAACATTAAAAGGTGTCAAAAATATGAGGAGCATGAAAAGGTGTGAAAAATATGAGGAGCATGAAAAGGTGTGAAAAATATGACGAGCATTAAAAGGTGTGAAAAATATGACGAGAATGAAATGGTGGGAAATATACGAAGAGCATGAAAAGGTGTGAAAAACACGAAGAGCATGAAAAGGTGTGAAAAATATCAAGAGCCTGAAACGGCCTGAAAAATTCGAAGAGCAGGAAAAGGTGTGAAATACACGAAGAGCATGAAAAGGATTGAGAAATATGAAGAGCATGAAAAGGTCTGCAAAATACGAGAAGCATGAAAAGGTCTGAAATATACGAGGAGCATGAAAAGGTGTGAAAAATATGAGGAGCATGAAAAGGTGTCAAAAATATGAGGAGTATCAAAAGGTGTCAAAAATATTAAGAGCATGAAAAGGTCTCAAAATTATGAGGAGCATGAAAAGGTGTGAAAAATATGAGGAGCATGAAAAGGTGTGAAAAACACGAAGAACATGAAAAGCTGTGAAAAACACGAAGAACATGAAAAGGTGTGAAAAATACGAAGAGCTTGAAAAGGTGTGACAAATACGAAGAGCATGTAAAGTTGTGGAAAATACGAGGAGCATGAAAATATCTGAAAAATACAAGGAGCATGAAGACGTCTGAAAAATACGACGAGCATGAAAAGGTCTGAAAAATATGTAGAGCATGAAAAAGTGTCAAAAATAAGGGGAGCATGAAAAGGTGTCAAAAATATGAAGAGCATGAAATGGTTTCAAAAATATGAGTAGCATGCAAAGGTTGAAAAATAAGAGGAGCATGAATTTGTATAAAAATTATGAGGAGCATGAAAATGTGTGAAAAATATGAAGTGCATGAAAAGGTGTGAAAAGCACGAAGGGCATGAAAAGGTCTGAAAAATACGAGGAGCATGAAAATGTCTGAAAATACGAGGAGTATGAAAAGGTCTGAAAATTACGAGGAGCATGAAAAGGTCTGAAAAATACGAGAGCATTAAAAGGTCTGAAAAATATGAGGAGGATGAGAAGATCTGAAAAATACGAGGAGCATGAAAAGGTGACAAAAATATGAGGAGCATGAAAAGGTGTCAAAATATGAGTAGCAGGTAAAGGTGTGAAAAATAAGAGTAGCATGAATCTGTATGAAAAATATGAGGAACCTGAAACGGTGTGAAAAATATGAAAAGAATGAAATGGTCTGAAAAATATGAGGAGCATGAAACGGTCTGAAATATATGAAGAGCATAAGAGCTGTCAAAAATATGAGGAGCATTAAATGGTGTGAAAAAAATGAAGAGCATGAAAAGGTGTGGAAAATATGAAGAGCATGAAAAGGTGTGAAAAACACGAAGAGCATGAAAAGTTCTGAAAAATATGAAGAACATGAAAAGGTGTGAAAAATACGAGGAGCATGAAAAGGTCTGAAAAATAGGAGGAGCATGAAAAGGTCTGAAAAATAGGAGGAGCATGAAAAGGTCTGAAAAATAGGAGGAGCATGAAAAGGTCTGAAAAATAGGAGGAGCATGAAAAGGCCTGGAAAATAGGAGGAGCATGAAAAGGCCTGGAAAATAGGAGGAGCATGAAAAGCTCTGAAAAATAGGAGGAGCATGAAAAGGTGTGAAAAATATGAGGAGCATGAAAAGGTCTGAAAAATATGAAGAGCATGAAAAATTGTCAAAAATACGAGGAGCATGAAATGGTCTGAAAAATATTTAGAGCATGAAAAGGTGTCAAAAATATGAGGAGCATGAAAAGGTGTGAAAAATACAAGGAGCATGAAAAGGACTGAAAAACAGGAGGAGCATGAAAATGTCTGAAAAATAGGAGGAGCATGAAAAGGTCTGAAAAATAGGAGGAGCATGAAAAGGCCTGGAAAATAGGAGGAGCATGAAAAGCTCTGAAAAATATGAGGAGCATGAAAAGGTCTGAAAAATAGGAGGAGCATGGATAGGTCTGAAAAATACAAGGAGCATGAAAAGGTCTGAAAAATAGGAGGAGCATGAAAAGGTGTGAAAAATATGAGGAGCATGAAAAGGTCTGAAAAATATGAAGAGCATGAAAACATGTCAAAAATATGAGGAGCATGAAATGGTCTGAAAAATATTTAGAGCATGAAAAGGTGTCAAAAATATGAGGAGCATGAAAAGTTGTGAAAAATATGAGGAGCATGTAAAGGTGTGAAATATATGAGGAGCATGAAATGGTCTGAAATATATGAGGAGCATGAAACGGTCTGAAAAATATGAGTAGAATGAAAAGGTGTCCAAAATATGAGGAGCATGAAACGGTTTCAAATTATGAAGAGCATGACGGTGTGAAAAATATGAAGAGCTACAAAAGGTGTAAAATATATGAGGGGCAATAAAAGGTGTGAGAAATATGAGGCGCATGAAAAGGTCTGAAAAATACGAGGAGCATGAAAAGGTCTGAAAAATAAAAGGAGCATGAAAAGGTGTCAAAAATATGAGGACCATGAAAAGGTATCAAAAATATGAAGAGAATGAAAAGGGGTCAAAAATATGAATAGAATGTAAAGGTGTGAAAACTATGAGGAGCATGAAACGGTCTGAAAAATATGAGGAGCATGAAAAACTGTCAAAAATATGAGGAGCATGAAACAGTGAGAAAAATATGAAGAGAATGAAAAGGTGTGAAAAATATGAGGAGCATGAAAAGGTCTGAAAAATATGAGGAGCATGTAAAGTTGTGAAACTTTTGACGAGCATGAAAAGGTGTGAAAAACACGAAGAGCATGAAAATGTGTGAAAAAGAAGAACAGCCTGAAAAGGTGTGAAAAACACAAAGAGCATGAAAAGGTCTGAAAAAAACGAAGAGCTTGAAAAGGTGAGACAAATACAAACAGCATGAAAAGTTGTGAAAAATACGAGGAGCATGAAAAGGTGTGAAAAATACGAGGAGCATGAAAGGGTCTGAAAAATACAAGGAGCATGAAATGGTCTGAAATACACGAGGGGCATGAAAAGGTGTGAAAAATACGAGAAGCATGAAATGGTCTGATACACGAGGGGCATGAAACGGTGTGAAAAATAGGAAGAGCATGAAAAGGTGTCAAAAATATGAGGAGCATTTAAAGGTGTGAAAAATAGGAAGAGCATGAAAAGGTGTCAAAAATATGAGGAGCATTTAAAGGTGTGAAAAATAGGAGGAGCATGAAAAGGTGTCAAAAATATGAGGAGCATTTAGAGGTGTGAAAAATAGGAAGAGCATGAATCTGTATGAAAAAATATGAGGAGTATGAAATGGTGTAAAAAATAGGAAGAGCATGATAAGGTGTCTAAAATATGAGGAGCATGATACGGTGTGAAAAATATGAAGAGCATGAAAAGGTGTCTAAAATATGAGGAGCATGAAAAGGTGTGAAAAATATGAGGAGCATGAAAAGGTGTGAAAAATATGAAGAGCTTCAAAAGCTTTCAAAAATATGAGGAGCATGAAAAGTTGTGAAAAATATGAAGACCATGAAATGGTGTGAAAAATATCAAGAGCATGAAACGGTCTGAAAAATATGAGGAGCAGGAAACTGTCTGAAAAATATCAGGGACATGAAAAACTGTCAAAAATATGTGGAGCATGAAATGGTGTGAAAAATATGACGAGCATGAAACGGTGGGAAATATACGAAGAGCATGAAAAGATGTGCAAAACACGAAGAGCATGAAAAGGTGTGAAAAACACGAAGAGCATGAAAAGGTTTGAAAAATATCAAGAGCCTGAAATGGCCTGAAAAATTCGAAGAGCAGGAAAAGGTGTGAAATACACGAAGAGCATGAAAAGGATTGAGAAATACGAAGAGCATGAAAGGGTCTGCAAAATACGAGAAGCATGAAAAGGTCTGAAATATACGAGGAGCATGAAAAGGTGTGAAAAATACGAGGAGCATGAAAAGGTGTGAAAAATATGAGGAGCATGAAAAGGACTGAAAAACAGGAGGAGCATGAAAATGTCTGAAAAATAGGAGGAGCATGAAAAGGTCTGAAAAATAGGAGGAGCATGAAAAAGCGAGGAAAATGGGAGGAGCATGAAAAGCTCTGAAAAATACAAGGAGAATGAAAAGGTCTGAAAAATAGGAGGAGCAAGGAAAGGTCTGAAAAATACGAGGAGCATGGAAAGGTCTGAAAAATAGGAGGAGCATGAAAAGGTGTGAAAAATATGAGGATCATCAAAAGGTGTGAAAAATATGAGGAGCATGAAACTGTATGAAAAATATGAGGAGCATGAAATGGTGTGAAAAATGTGAAGACCATGAAAAAGTCTCAAAAATACGAGGAGCATTAATAGGGCTCAAATATACGAGGAGCATAAAAATGTCTGAAAAATATGAGGAGCATGAAAAGGTGTGAAAAAAACGAGGAGCATGAAAACATCTGAAAAATACGAGGAGCATGAAAAGATCTGAAAAAAACGAGGGGCAGGGAAAGGTCTAAAAAATACGAGGAGCATGAAAAGATCTGAAAAATACGAGGAGCATGAAAAGGTCTTAAAAAGACGAGGGGCAGGAAAAGGTCTAAAAACTACGAGGAGCATAAAACGATCTGAAAAATATGTAGAGCATGAAAAGGTGTCAAAAATATGACGAGTATGAAAAGCTGTCAAATATATGAGGAGCATGAAACGGTGTGGAAAATATGAGGAGCATGAAACGGTGTGAAAAATATGAAGAGCATGAAATGGTGTGAAAAATATGAGAAGCTTGAAACGGTGTGAAAAATACAAGGAGTATGAAAAGGTTTGAAAAACACAAGGAGCATGGAAAGGTGTGAAAAATACGAGGAACCTGAAAAGGTATGAAAAATAAGAAGAGCATGAAAAGGTGTCAAAAATTTTGGGGCATGAAACTGTTTGAAACTTATGAGGAGCATGAAACGGAGTGAAAAATATGAGGAGCATGAAAAGGTGTGAAAAATACGAGGAGCATGAAAAGGCCTGCAAAATAGGAGGAGCATGAAAAGCTCTGAAAAATACGATGAGCATGAAAAGTTCTGAAAAATAGGAGCATGAAAAGGTCTGAAAAATACGAGGAGCATGGACGTCTGAAAAATTGGAGGAGCATGAAAAGGTGTGAAAAATAGGAGGAGCACAAAAAGTTGTGAAAAATATGAAGAGCATGAAAAGGTGTGAAACATATGAGGAGTATGTAAAGGTGTGAAATATACAAGGAGCATGAAAAAGTGTGAAAAATACGAGGACCATGAAAATGTGTGAAAAATTCGAGGAGCATGAAAAGCTGTGAAAAATTGAACGGGCATGGAAAGGTCTGAAAAATACAAGGAGCATGAAAAGGTCTGAAAAATAAAAGGAGCATGAAAAGGTCTGAAAAATATGAAGAGTCTGAAAAGGTGTCAAAAATATGAGGAGCATCAAAAGGTGTGAAAATACAAAGAGCATGAAAAGGTTTGAAAAATACTAGGAGCATGAAAAGTTCAGAAAAACACGAGGAGCATGAAAAGGTCTGAAAAATACGAGGAGCATGAAAATGTCTGAAAAATACGAGGAGTATGAAAAGGTCTCAAAAATATGAGGAGCATGAAAAGGTCTGAAAAATATGAAGAGCATAAAAGGGTGTCAAAAATATGAGGAGCATTAAAAGGTGTGAAAAATATGAAGAACATGAAAAAGTGTCAAAAATATTAGTAGCATGTAAAGGTGTCAAAAATATGAAGAGCATGAAAAGGTGTCAAAGATATGAGTAGCATGTAAATGTGTCAAAAATATGAAGAGCATGAAAAGGTGTGAAAAATATGAGTACCATGTAAAGGTGTGAAAAATGAGAGGAGCATGAATCTGTATGAAAAATATGAGGAGCATGGAAAGGTGTGAAAAATATTTAGAGCATGAAAAGGTGTCAAAAATATGAGCAGCATGAAAAGGTATGAAAAATATGAAGAGCATGAAAAGGTGTCAAAAACATGAGGATCATGTAACGGTGTGAAAAATATGAGGAGCATGAATCTCTATGAAAAATATGAGGAGCATGAAAAGGCCTGAAAAATACGAGGAGCATGAAAAGTCTGAAAAATATGTAGAGCATGAAAAGGTGTCAAAAATATGAGCAGCATGAAAAGGTATGAAAAATATGAAGAGCATGAAAAGGTGTCAAAGACATGAGGATCATGTAACGGTGTGAAAAACATGAGGAGCATGAATCTGTAGGAAACATATGAGGAGCATGAAATGGTGTGAAAAATATGAGGAGCATGAAAAGTGTGAAATATATGAGGAGCATGAAAAGCTGAGAAAAATAAGAGGAGCATGAAACGGGCTGAAAAAATATGAGGAGCATGAAACGGTCTGACATATATGAGGAGCAAGAAACGGTCTGAAAAATATGAGGAGCATGAAAAGGTGTCAAAAATATGAGCAGCATGAAACAGTGTGAAAAATATGAAGATCATGAACTGGTGTGAAAAATACGAAGAGCATGAAAAGGTGTGAAAAACTAGAAGCCCATGAAAAGGTGTGAAAAATACGAAGAGCATGAAAAGGTGTGAAAAATACAAGGAGCATGAAAAGGTCTGAAAAATACGGGGAGCATGAAAAGGTCTGAAAAATTCGAGGAGCATGAAAATGTCTGAAAAATACGAGGAGCATGAAAAGGTCTGAAAAATACCAGGAGCATGAAAAGGTCTGAAAAATATGAAGAGCATGAAAAGGTGTCAAAAATATGAGGAGCAGAAAAGGTGAGAAAAATATGAAGAGCATGAAAAGGAGTCAAAAATATGAGGAGCATGTAAAGGTGTGAAAAATATGAGGATAATGAAACTGAATCAAACACGTGTTTCTTCAGCGAGGTCAGGACTAGTGTCTAGTTGCGAGGGACAACTCGGGATTCTCCTCGAGGCTTGGCAGGGCAATTGCGATGTCTCTCAAGCTGAGGCGGGAGACCAAGGCTCCCTTTCCAAGTGCCACAGGAATCCTGGGACTCCTATCAAGTTTCACGAGGAGTCAGGCATCGTCTCCTTTTGAGGCATTGATTTCCGCATACCTCTGGAGTTTTCAAAGGATGTGAGGCCTCCAGTCGGGATGAGGAGGGGAACTAGGTCTTTCTCTGTAGTCTCCACAGGGGATTCAGACATCCTTTAGTCTTGGGAGATGCAAGACGAGCCTGCATTCAAGTCACTGCAGGGATATCCGGCCTTATTTCGAGTCAGGGCATCGCGGTGTCCATTCCACTTGAGGCCGCAAACTCAGGGTCCCTCTCACATACCTAGAGCTGAGAGAAGCCTCCTCTTGAGGTGCTTGTGGTAAGGTGGTATTCCTCTGGAGTCGAAGCCAGGGAATAACCTCTCATCTCGAGTTGATTTTTGGTCCACGGAGCTCTTTCGTGTTGCTACAGTGACCTCAGGATCCCTCTAGCCTTGAAACAGTGTTCTTGGGGTTTCTAAATATGAGGGGCATGAAAAAGTGTCAAAAATATGTGGAGCATGAAATGGTGTGAAAAAAGTGAAGAGCATGAAAAGGTGTGAAAAATATGACGAGCATGAAATGGTGGGAAAAATACGAAGAGCATGAAAAGGTGTGAAAAACACGAAGAGCATGAAAAGGTGTGAAAAATATCAAGAGCCTGAAACGGCCTGAAAAGTTCGAAGAGCAGGAAAAGTTGTGAAAAACACGAAGAGCATGAAAAGGATTGAGAAATACGAAGAGCATGAAAAGGTCTGCCAAATACGAGAAGCATGAAAAGGTCTGAAAAATACGAGGAGCATGAAAAGGTGTTAAAAATACGAGGAGCATGAAACGTGTGATAAATAAATGGAGCATGAAAACGTCTGAAAAATATGAGGAGCATGAAAAGGTCTGAAAACTACGAGGAGCATGACAAGGTCTGAAAAATATGAGGAGCATGAAATGGTCTGAAAAGTACTAGGAGCATTAAAAGGTCTGAAAAATTCGAGCAGCATAAAGGACTGCAATATATGAAGAGCATGAAAAGGTTTCAAAAATATGAGGAGCATGTAGAGGTGTGAAAAATATGAGGAGAATGAAACTGTATGAAAAATCTGAGGAGCATGAAATGGTGTGAAATATACGAGGAGCATGAAAAGGTGTGTAAAATACGAGGAGCATGAAAATGTGTGAAAGATATGAAGAGCATGAAAGGGTATGAAAAATATGAGGAGCATGAAAAGGTGTGAAAAAATGAGGAGCATGAAAAGATCTGAAAATTAAGAGGAACATTTAAAGGTCTGAAAAATACGAGGAGCATGAAAAGCTCTGAAAAATACGAGGAGCATGAAAAGGTGTGCAATATACGAGGAGCATGAAAAGGTCTGAAAAATATGAAGAGCATGAAAAGGTGTCAAAAATATAAGGAGCATGAAAAGGTGTGAAAAATACGAAGAGTAGGAAAAGGTGTGAAAAATACGAAGAGCAGGAAAAGTTGTGAAAATTGTCAAAAGCATGAAAAGGTCTGAAAAATATGAAGAGCATGATAAGGTGTCAAAAATATGAGGAGCATTAAAAGGTGTCGAAAATATGAGAAACATGTAAAGGTGTGAAAAATATGAGGAGCATGAAACTGTATGAAAAATTAGAGGAGGATGAAAAGGTGTGAAAAGTACGTGGAGCATTAAAATGTCTGAAAAATACGAGAGCATGAAAGGTGTGAAAAATATAAAAAGCATGAAAAGGTTTGAAAAATATGAAGATCATGAAAAGGTGTGAAAAATACGAAGAGAATGAAAGGTTGTGAAAAATACGAGGAGCATGAAAAGTTGTAAAATATGAGGAGCATGAAAAGGTGTGAAAAATATGAATAGCATGAAAAAGTGTGAAAAGTACGAGGAGCATGAAAAGGTCTGAAAAATACGAGGAGCATGAAAACGTCTTAAAAACACGAGGTGCATGAAAAGGTCTGAAAAATATGTAGAGCATGAACAGGTGTCAAAAATATGAGGAGAATGAAAAGGTGTGAAAAATATGAAGAGCATGAAAAGGTGTCAAAAATATGAGGAGCATGTAAAGGTGTGAAAAATATGAGGAGCATGAATGTGTATGAAAAATATGAGGAAGATGAAACGGTGTGAAAAATATGAATATCATGAAAAGGTGTGAAAATTATGAGGAGTATGAAATCGTCTTAAAAATATGAGGAGCATGAAAAGGTCTGAAAAATATGTGGAGCATGAAAAGGTGTGAAAAATATGAGGAGAATGAAAAGGTGTGTAAGATATGAAGAGCATGAAAAGGTGTCAAAAATATGAGGAACATGTAAAGCTGTGAAAAATATGAGGAGCATGAATCTGTATGAAAAATCTGAGGAGGATGAAACGGTGTGAAAAATATGAATATCATAAAAACGTGTGAAAAATATGAGGAGTTTGAAAAGGTATGAAAAAAACGAGAGCATGAAAAGGTGTGACAAACACGAGAGCATGAAAATGTGTGAAAAAAAAGAACAGCCTGAAAAGGTGTGAAAAACACGAAGAGCATGAAAAGGTGTTACAAATACAAACAGCATGAAAAGTTGTGGAAAATACGAGGAGCATGAAAAGGTGTGAAAAATACGAGGAGCATGAAAGGGTCTGAAAAATACGAGGAGCATGAAAGGGTCTGAAAAATACGAGGAGCATGAAATGGTCTGAAATACACGAGGGGCATGAAAAGGTGTGAAAAATATGAAGAGCATGAAAAGGTGTCAAAAATATGAGGAGCATTTAAAGGTGTGAGAAATAGGAAGAGCATGAATCTGTATGAAAAATATGAGGAGCATGAAACGGTGTAAAAAATAGGAAGAGCATGAAAAGGTGTCAAAAATATGAGGTGCATGAAACGGTGTGAAAAATAGGAAGAGCATGAAAAGGTGTCAAAAATATGAGGAGCATGAAAAGGTCTGAAAAACATGAAGAACATTAAAAGGTGTCAAAAATATGAGGAGCATGAAAAGGTGTGAAAAATATGAGGAGCATGAAAAGGTGTGAAAAATATGAAGAGTTTCAGAAGATTTCAAAAATATGAGGAGCATGAAAAGTTGTGAAAAATATGAAGACCATGAAATGGTGTGAAAAATATCAAGAGCATGAAACGGTCTGAAAAATATGAGGAGCAGGAAACTGTCTGAAAAATATGAGGGGCATGAAAAACTGTCAAAAATATGTGGAGCATGAAATGTTGTGAAAAAAGTGAAGAGCATGAAAAGGTGTGAAAAATATGACGAGCATGAAATGGTGGGAAATATACGAAGAGCAGGAAAAGGTGTGAAAAACACGAAGAGCATGAAAAGGATTGAGAAATAAGAAGAGCATGAAAAGGTCTGCCAAATACGAGAAGCATGAAAAGGTCTGAAATATACGAGGAGCATGAAAAGGTGTGAAAAATATGAGGAGCATGAAAAGGTGTCAAAAATATGAGGAGCATCAAAAGGTGTCAAAAATATTAAGAGTATGAAAAGGTCTCAAAATTATGAGAAGCATGAAACGGTGTCAAAAATATGAGTAGCATGTAAAGGTTGAAAAATAAGAGGAGCATGAATTTGTATAAAAAATATGAGGAGCATGAAACGGTGTGAAAAATATGAAGAGCATGAAAAGGTGTAAAACACGAAGGGCATGAAAAGGTCTGAAAAATACGAGGAGCATGAAAATCTCTGAAAATACGAGGAGTATGAAAAGGTCTGAAAATTACGAGGAGCATGAAAAGGTCTGAAAAATACGAGGAGCATGAAAAGGTCTGAAAAATACAAAGAGTATGAAATGGTCTAAGAAACACGAGGATCATGAAAAGGTCTGAAAAATACGAGAGCATTAAAAGGTCTGAAAAATATGAGGAGCATGAAAAGGTGTCAAAACATGAGTAGCAGGTAAAGGTGTGAAAAATAAGAGGAGCATGAATCTGTATGAAAAATATGAGGAACCTGAAACGGTGTGAAAAATATGAAAAGAATGAAATGGTCTGAAAAATATGAGGAGCATGAAACGGTCTGAAATATATGAGGAGCATAAAAGCTGGCAAAAATATGAGGAGCATTAAATGGTGTGAAAAAAATGAAGAGCATGAAAAGGTGTGGAAAATATGAAGAGCATGAAAAGGTGTGAAAAACACGAAGAGCATGAAAAGTTCTGAAAAATATGAAGAACATGAAAAGGTGTGAAAAATACGAGGAGCATAAAAAAGTATGAAAAATATGAGGAGCATGAAAAGGTATGAAAAATACAAGGAGCATGAAAAGGACTGAAAAACAGGAGGAGCATGAAAATGTCTGAAAAATAGGAGGAGCATGAAAAGTTCTGAAAAATAGGAGGAGCATGAAAAGGCCTGCAAAATAGGAGGAGCATGAAAAGCTCTGAAAAATACGAGGAGAATGAAAAGGTCTGAAAAATAGGAGGAGCATGGAAAGGCCTGCAAAATACGAGGAGCATGGAAAGGTCTGAAAAATATGAGGAGCATGAAAAGGTGTGAAAAATATAAGGAGCATGAAAAGGTCTGAAAAATATGAAGAGCATGAAAAAATGTCAAAAATATGAGGAGCATGAAATGGTCTGAAAAATGTTTAGAGCAAGAAAAGGTGTCAAAAATATGAGGAGCATGAAAAGGTGTGAAATATATGAGGAGCATGAAATGGTCTGAAATATATGAGGAACATGAAACGGTCTGAAAAATATGAGTAGAAAGAAAAGGTGTCCAAAATATGAGGAGCATGAAACGGTTTCAAATTATGAAGAGCATGACGGTGTGAAAAATATGAAGAGCTACAAAAGGTGTAAAATACATGAGGGGCAATAAAAGGTGTGAGAAATTTGAGGAGCATGAAAAGGTCTGAAAAATACGAGGAGCATGAAAAGGTCTGAAAAATACGAGGAGCATGAAAAGGTCTGAAAAATAAAAGGAGCATGAAAAGGTGTCAAAAATATGAGGACCTTGAAAAGGTGTCAAAAATATGAAGAGCATGAAAAGGGGTCAAAAATATGAATAGAATGTAAAGGTGTGAAAAATAAGAGGAGCATGCATCAGTATGAAAAATATGAGGACCATGAAACGGTGTGAAAAATATGAACAGCATGAATAGGTGTGAAAAATATGAGGATCATGTAAAGGCGTGAAAAATATGAGGAGCATGAAACGGTCTGAAAAATATGAGGAGCATGAAAAACTATCAAAAATATGAGGAGCATGAAACAGTGAGAAAAATATGAAGAGAATGAAAAGGTGTGAAAAATATGAGGAGCATGAAAAGGTCTGAAAAATATGAGGAGCATGTAAAGTTTTGAAACTTTTGACGAGCATGAAAAGGTGTGAAAAACACGAAGAGCATGAAAATGTGTGAAAAAGAAGAACAGCCTGAAAAGGTGTGAAAAACACAAAGAGCATGAAAAGGTCTGAAAAAAACGAAGAGCTTGAAAAGGTGAGACAAATACAAACAGCATGAAAAGTTGTGAAAAATACGAGGAGCATGAAAAGGTGTGAAAAATACGAGGAGCATGAAAGGGTCTGAAAAATACAAGGAGCATGAAATGGTCTGAAATACACGAGGGGCATGAAAAGGTGTGAAAAATATGAAAAGCATGAAAAGGTGTCAAAAATATGAGGAGCATTAAAGGTGTGAAAAATAGGAAGAGCATGAATGTGTATGAAAAATATGAGGAGCATGAAACGGTGTGAAAAATAGGAAGAGCATGAAAAGGTGTCAAAAATATGAGGAGCATTTAAAAGTGTGAAAAATAGGAAGAGCATGAATCTGTATGAAAAATATGAGGAGCATGAAACGGTGTGAAAAATAGGAAGAGCATGAAAAGGTGTCAAATATATGAGGAGCATTAAACGGTGTGAAAAATGTGAAGAGCATGAAAAGGTGTCAAAAATATGAGGAGCATGAAAAGGTGTGAAAAATATGAAGAGCATGAAAAGGTGTGAAAAATATGAGGAGCATGAAAAGGTGTGAAAAATATGACGAGCATGAAATGGTGGGAAATATACGAAGAGCATGAAAAGGTGTGAAAAACACGAAGAGCATGACAAGGTGTGGAAAATATCAAGAGCCTGAAACGGCCTGAAAAATTCGAAGAGCAGGAAAAGGTGTGAAATACACGAAGAGCATGAAAAGGATTGAGAAATACGAAGAGCATGAAAAGGTCTGCAAAATACGAGAAGCATGTAAAGGTCTGAAATATACGAGGAGCATGAAAAGGTGTCAAAAATACGAGGAGCATCAAAAGGTGTCAAAAATATTAAGAGCATGAAAAGGTCTCAAAATTATGAGGAGCATGAAAAGGTGTGAAAAATATGAAGAGCATGAAAAGGTGTGAAAAACACGAAGAACATGAAAAGGTGTGAAAAATACGAAGAGCTTGAAAAGGTGTGACAAATACGAAGAGCATGTAAAGTTGTGAAAAATACGAGGAGCATGAAAATGTCTGAAAAATACAAGGAGCATGAAGACGTCTGAAAAATACGACGAGCATGAAAAGGTCTGAAAAATATGTAGAGCATGAAAAAGTGTCAAAAATAAGGGGAGCATGAAAAGGTGTCAAAAATATAAAGAGCATGAAACGGTGTCAAAAATATGAGTAGCATGTAAAGGTTGAAAAATAAGAGGAGCATGAATTTGTATAAAAATTATGAGGAGCATGAAAATGTGTGAAAAATATGAAGTGCATGAAAAGGTGTGAAAAACACGAAGGGCATGAAAAGGTCTGAAAAATACGAGGAGCATGAAAATGTCTGAAAATACGAGGAGTATGAAAAGGTCTGAAAATTACGAGGAGCATGAAAAGGTGACAAAAATATGAGGAGCATGAAAAGGTGTCAAAATATGAGTAGCAGGTAAAGGTGTGAAAAATAAGAGGAGCATGGATCTGTATGAAAAATATGAGGAACCTGAAACGGTGTGAAAAATATGAAAAGAATGAAATGGTCTGAAAAATATGAGGAGCATGAAAAGGTCTGAAAAATATGAAGAGCATGAAAAAATGTCAAAAATACGAGGAGCATGAAATGGTCTGAAAAATATTTAGAGCATGAAAAGGTGTCAAAAATATGAGGAGCATGAAAAGATGTGAAAAATACGAGGAGCATGAAAAGGACTGAAAAACAGGAGGAGCATGAAAATGTCTGAAAAATAGGAGGAGCATGAAAAGGTCTGAAAAATAGGAGGAGCATGAAAAGCTCTGAAAAATAGGAGGAGCATGAAAAGCTCTGAAAAATATGAGGAGAATGAAAAGGTCTGAAAAATAGGAGGAGCATGGATAGGTCTGAAAAATACAAGGAGCATGGAAAGGTCTGAAAAATAGAAGGAGCATGAAAAGGTGTGAAAAATATGAGGAGCATGAAAAGGTCTGAAAAATATGAAGAGCATGAAAACATGTCAAAAATATGAGGAGCATGAAATGGTCTGAAAAATATTTAGAGCATGAAAAGGTGTGAAAAATATGAGGAGCATGAAAAGTTGTGAAAAATATGAGGAGCATGTAAAGGTGTGAAATATATGAGGAGCATGAAATGGTCTGAAATATATGAGGAGCATGAAACGGTCTGAAAAATATGAGTAGAATGAAAAGGTGTCCAAAATATGAGGAGCATGAAACGGTTTCAAATTATGAAGAGCATGACAGTGTGAAAAACATGAAGAGCTACAAAAGGTGTAAAATATATGAGGGGCAATAAAAGGTGTGAGAAATATGAGGCGCATGAAAAGGTCTGAAAAATACGAGGAGCATGAAAAGGTCTGAAAAATACGAGGAGCATGAAAAGGTCTGAAAAATAAAAGGAGCATGAAAAGGTGTCAAAAATATGAGGACCTTGAAAAGGTGTCAAAAATATGAAGAGCATGAAAAGGGGTCAAAAATATGAATAGAATGTAAAGGTGTAAAAATATGAGGAGCATGAAACGGTCTGAAAAATATGAGGAGCATGAAAAACTGTCAAAAATATGAGGAGCATGAAACAGTGAGAAAAATATGAGGAGCATGAAAAGGTCTGAAAAATATGAGGAGCATGTAAAGTTGTGAAACATTTGACGAGCATGAAAAGGTGTGAAAAACACGAAGAGCATGAAAATGTGTGAAAAAGAAGAACAGCCTGAAAAGGTGTGAAAAACACAAAGAGCATGAAAAAGTCCGAAAAAAACGAAGAGCTTGAAAAGGTGTGACAAATACAAACAGCATGAAAAGTTGTGAAAAATACGAGGAGCATGAAAAGGTGTGAAAAATACGAGGAGCATGAAAAGGTCTGAAAAATACGAGGAGCATGAAAAGATCTGAAAAATACGAGGAGCATGAAATGGTCTGAAATACACGAGGGGCATGAAACGGTGTGAAAAATAGGAAGAGCATGAAAAGGTGTCAAAAATATGAGGAGCATTTAAAGGTGTGAAAAATAGGAAGAGCATGAATCTGTATGAAAAATATGAGGAGCATGAAATGGTGTGAAAAATAGGAAGAGCATGAAAAGGTGTCAAAAATATGAGGAGCATGAAACGGTGTGAAAAATGTGAAGAGCATGAAAAGGTGTCAAAAATATGAGGAGCATTTAGAGGTGTGAAAAATAGGAAGAGCATGAATCTGTATGAAAAATATGAGGAGTATGAAATGGTGTAAAAAATAGGAAGAGCATGATAAGGTGTCTAAAATATGAGGAGCATGATACGGTGTGAAAAATATGAAGAGCATGAAAAGGTGTCTAAAATATGAGGAGCATGAAAAGGTGTGAAAAATATGAGGAGCATGAAAGGGTGTGAAAAATATGAAGAGCTTCAAAAGATTTCAAAAATATGAGGAGCATGAAAAGTTGTGAAAAATATGAAGACCATGAAATGGTGTGAAAAATATCAAGAGCATGAAACGGTCTGAAAAATATGAGGAGCAGGAAACTGTCTGAAAAATATCAGGGACATGAAAAACTGTCAAAAATATGTGGAGCATGAAATGGTGTGAAAAAAGTGAAGAGCATGAAAAGCTGTGAAAAATATGACGAGCATGAAACGGTGGGAAATATATGAAGAGCATGAAAAGATGTGCAAAACACGAAGAGCATGAAAAAGTGTGAAAAACACGAAGAGAATGAAAAGGTTTGAAAAATATCAAGAGCCTGAAATGGCCTGAAAAATTCGAAGAGCAGGAAAAGGTGTGAAATACACGAAGAGCATGAAAAGGATTGAGAAATACGAAGAGCATGAAAAGGTCTGCAAAATACGAGAAGCATGAAAAGGTCTGAAATATACGAGGAGCATGAAAAGGTGTGAAAAATACAAGGAGCATGAAAAGGTGTGAAAAATATGAGGAGCATGAAAAGGACTGAAAAACAGGAGGAGCATGAAAATGTCTGAAAAATAGGAGGAGCATGAAAAGGTCTGAAAAATAGGAGGAGCATGAAAAAGCGAGGAAAATGGGAGGAGCATGAAAAGCTCTGAAAAATACGAGGAGAATGAAAAGGTCTGAAAAATAGGAGGAGCAAGGAAAGGTCTGAAAAATAGGAGGAGCATGAAAAGGTGTGAAAAATATGAGGAGCATGAAAAGGTCTGAAAAATATGAAGAGCATGAAAAAATGTCAAAAATATGAGGAGCATGAAATGGTCTGAAAAATATTTAGAGCATGAAAAGGTGTCAAAAATATGAGGAGCATGAAAAGGTGTGAAAAATATGAAGAGAATGAAAAGGTGTCAAAAATATGAGGAGCATGAAATGGTGTGAAATATATGAGCAGCATGAAATGGTCTGAAATATATGAGGAGCATGAAACGGTCTGAAAAATATGAGTAGAATGAAAAGGTGTCCAAAATATGAGGAGCATGAAACGGTTTCAAATTATGAAGAGCATGACGGTGTGAAAAATATGAAGAGCTCCAAAAGGTGTAAAATACATGAGGGGCAATAAAAGGTGTGAGAAATTTGAGGAGCATGAAAAGGTCTGAAAAATACGAGGAGCATGAAAAGGTCTGAAAAATAAGAGGACCATGAAAAGGTCTGAAAAATAAAAGGAGCATGAATAGGTGTGAAAAATATGAGGACCTTGAAAAGGTGTCAAAAATATGAAGATCATGAAAAGGGGTCAAAAATATGAATAGAATGTAAAGGTGTGAAAAATAAGAGGAGCATGAATCAGTATGAAAAATATGAGGAGCATGAAACGGTGTGAAAAATATGAACAGCATGAATAGGTGTGAAAAATATGAGGATCATGTAAAGGCGTGAAAAATATGAGGAGCATGAAATGGTCTGAAAAATATGAGGAGCATGAAAAACTGTCAAAAATATGAGGAGCATGAAACAGTGAGAAAAATATGAAGAGAATGAAAAGGTGTGAAAAATATGAGGAGCATGAAAAGGTCTGAAAAATATGAGGAGCATGAAAAGTTGTGAAACATTTGACGAGCATGAAAAGGTGTGAAAAACACGAAGAGCATGAAAATGTGTGAAAAAGAAGAACAGCCTGAAAAGGTGTGAAGAACAGAAAGAGCATGAAAAGGTCCGAAGAAAACGAAGAGCTTGAAAAGGTGTGACAAATACAAACAGCATGAAAAGTTGTGAAAAATACGAGGAGCATGAAAAGGTGTGAAAAATACGAGGAGCATGAAAGGGTCTGAAAAATACAAGGAGCATGAAATGGTCTGAAATACACGAGGGGCATGAAAAGGTGTGAAAAATATGAAGAGCATGAAAAGGTGTCCAAAATATGAGGAGCATTTAAAGGTGTGAAAAATAGGAAGAGCATGAATGTGTATGAAAAATATGAGGAGCATGAAACGGTGTGAAAAATAGGAAGAGCATGAAAAGGTGTCAAAAATATGAGGAGCATTAAACGGTGTGAAAAATGTGAAGAGCATGAATCTGTATGAAAAATATGAGGAGCATGAAACGGTGTGAAAAATAGGAAGAGCATGAAAAGGTGTCAAATATATGAGGAGCATGAAACGGTGTGAAAAATGTGAAGAGCATGAAAAGGTGTCAAAAATATGAGGAGCATGAAAAGGTATGAAAAATAAGAAGAGCATGAAAAGGTGTCAAAAATATGAGGAGCATTTAAAGGTGTGAAAAATAGGAAGAGCATGAATCTGTATGAAAAATATGAGGAGCATGAAACGGTGTGAAAAATATGAAGAGCATGAAAAGGTGTGAAAAATATGAGGAGCATGAAAAGGTGTGAAAAATATGACGAGCATGAAATGGTGGGAAATATACGAAGAGCATGAAATGGTGTGAAAAACACGAAGAGGATGAAAAGGTGTGAAAAATATCAAGAGCCTGAAACGGCCTGAAAAATTCGAAGAGCAGGAAAAGGTGTGAAATACATGAAGAGCATGAAAAGGATTGAGAAATACGAAGAGCATGAAAAGGTCTGCAAAGTACGAGAAGCATGAAAAGGTGTGAAAAATACGAGGAGCATGAAAAGGTGTGAAAAATACGAGGAGCATGAAAAGGTGTGAAAAATATGAGGAGCATGAAAAGGTCCGAAAAAAACGAAGAGCTTGAAAAGGTGTGACAAATACAAACAGCATGAAAAGTTGTGAAAAATAAGAGGAGCATGAAAAGTGTGAAAAATACGAGGAGCATGAAAAGGTCTGAATAATACGAGGAGCATGAAAAGATCTGAAATATACGAGGAGCATGAAATGGTCTGAAATACACGAGGGGCATGAAGAGGTGTGAAAAATATGAAGAGCATGAAAAGGTGTCAAAAATATGAGGAGCATGTAAAGGTGTGAAAAATAGGAAGAGCATGAATGTGTATGAAAAATATGAGGAGCATGAAACGGTGTGAAAAATAGGAAGAGCATGAAAAGGTGTCAAAAATATGAGGAGCATTTAAAGGTGTGAAAAATAGGAAAGCATGAATCTGTATGAAAAATATGAGAGCATGAAACGGTGTGAAAAATAGGAAGAGCATGAAAAGGTGTCAAAAATATGAGGAGCATGAAAAGGTGTGAAAAATATGAAGAGCATGAAAAGGTGTGAAAAATATGAGGAGCATGAAAAGGTGTGAAAAATATGACGAGCAAGAAACGGTGGGAAATATACAAAGAGCATGAAAAGGTGTGAAAAACACGAAGAGCATGAAAAGGATTGAGAAATACGAAGAGCATGAAAAGGTCTGCAAAATACGAGAAGCATGAAAAAGTCTGAAATATACGAGGAGCATGAAAAGGTGTGAAAAATATGAGGAGCATGAAAACGTCTGAAGAATAGGAGGAGCAAGGAAAGGTCTGAAAAATACGAGGAGCATGGAAAGGTCTGAAAAATAGGAGGAGCATGAAAAGGTGTGAAAAATATGAGGAGCATGAAATGGTCTGAAAAATATTTAGAGCATGAAAAGGTGTCAAAAATATGAGGAGCATGAAAAGTTGTGAAAAATATGAAGAGAATGAAAAGGTGTCAAAAATATGAGGAGCATGTAATGGTGTGACATATATGAGCAGCATGAAATGGTCTGAAATATATGAGGAGCATGAAACGGTCTGAAAAATATGAGTAGAATGAAAAGGTGTCCAAAATATGAGGAGCATGAAACGGTTTCAAATTATGAAGAGCATGACGGTGTGAAAAATATGAAGAGCTCCAAAAGGTGTAAAATACATGAGGGGCAATAAAAGGTGTGAGAAATTTGAGGAGCATGAAAAGGTCTGAAAAATACGAGGAGCATGAAAAGGTCTGAAAAATAAGAGGACCATGAAAAGGTCTGAAAAATAAAAGGAGCATGAATAGGTGTGAAAAATATGAGGACCTTGAAAAGGTGTCAAAAATATGAAGAGCATGAAAAGGGGTCAAAAATATGAATAGAATGTAAAGGTGTGAAAAAATAAGGAGCATGCATCAGTATGAAAAATATGAGGAGCATGAAACGGTGTGAAAAATATGAACAGCATGAATAGGTGTGAAAAATATGAGGATCATGTAAAGGCGTGAAAAATATGAGGAGCATGAAACGGTCTGAAAAATATGAGGAGCATGAAAAACTGTCAAAAATATGAGGAGCATGAAACAGTGAGAAAAATATGAAGAGAATGAAAAGGTGTGAAAAATATGAGGAGCATGAAAAGGTCTGAAAAATATGAGGAGCATGTAAAGTTTTGAAACTTTTGACGAGCATGAAAAGGTGTGAAAAACACGAAGAGCATGAAAATGTGTGAAAAAGAAGAACAGCCTGAAAAGGTGTGAAAAACACAAAGAGCATGAAAAGGTCCGAAAAAAACGAAGAGCTTGAAAAGGTGTGACAAATACAAACAGCATGAAAAGTTGTGAAAAATACGAGGAGCATGAAAAGGTGTGAAAAATACGAGGAGCATGAAAGGGTCTGAAAAATACAAGGAGCATGAAATGGTCTGAAAATACGAGGGGCATGAAAAGGTGTGAAAAATATGAAGAAGCATGAAAAGGTGTCAAAAATATGAGGAGCATTAAAGGTGTGAAAAATATGAAGAGCATGAAAAGGTGTCAAAAATATGAGGAGCATGAAACGGTGTGAAAAATAGGAAGAGCATGAAAAGGTGTCAAAAATATGAGGAGCATTTAAAAGTGTGAAAAATAGGAAGAGCATGAATCTGTATGAAAAATATGAGGAGCATGAAACGGTGTGAAAAATAGGAAGAGCATGAAAAGGTGTCAAAAATATGAGGAGCATGAAACGGTGTGAAAAATGTGAAGAGCATGAAAAGGTGTCAATAATATGAGGAGCATGAAAAGGTGTGAAAAATATGAAGAGCATGAAAAGGTTTCAAAAATATGAGGAGCATTTAAAGGTGTGAAAAATAGAAAGAGCATGAATCTGTATGAAAAATATGACGAGCATGAAACGGTGTGAAAAATATGAAGAGCATGAAAAGGTGTCAAAAATATGAGGAGCATGAAAAGGTCTGAAAAACATGAAGAACATTAAAAGGTGTCAAAAATATGAGGAGCATGAAAAGGTGTGAAAAATATGAGGAGCATGAAAAGGTGTGAAAAATATGACGAGCATGAAATGGTGGGAAATATACGAAGAGCATGAAAAGGTGTGAAAAACACGAAGAGCATGAAAAGGTGTGAAAAATATCAACGGCCTGAAACGGCCTGAAAAATTCGAAGAGCAGGAAAAGGTGTGAAATACACGAAGAGCATGAAAAGGATTGAGAAATACGAAGAGCATGAAAAGGTCTGCAAAATACGAGAAGCATGAAAAGGTGTGAAAAATACGAGGAGCATGAAAAGGTGTGAAAAATATGAGGAGCATGAAAAGGTGTCAAAAATATGAGGAGTATCAAAAGGTGTCAAAAATATTAAGAGCATGAAAAGGTCTCAAAATTATGAGGAGCATGAAAAGGTGTGAAAAATATGAGGAGCATGAAAAGGTGTGAAAAACACGAAGAACATGAAAAGGTGTGAAAAATACGAAGAGCTTGAAAAGGTGTGACAAATACGAAGAGCATGTAAAGTTGTGAAAAATATGAGGAGCATGAAAAGGTCTGAAAAATACGAGGAGCATGAAGACGTCTGAAAAATACGACGAGCATGAAAAGGTCTGAAAAATATGTAGAGCATGAAAAAGTGTCAAAAATAAGGGGAGCATGAAAAGGTGTCAAAAATATGAAGAGCATGAAACGGTGTCAAAAATATGAGTAGCATGTAAAGGTTGAAAAATAAGAGGAGCATGAATTTGTATAAAAATTATGAGGAGCATGAAAATGTGTGAAAAATATGAAGTGCATGAAAAGGTGTGAAAAACACGAAGGGCATGAAAAGGTCTGAAAAATACGAGAGCATTAAAAGGTCTGAAAAATATGAGGAGGATGAGAAGATCTGAAAAATACGAGGAGCATGAAAAGGTGACAAAAATATGAGGAGCATGAAAAGGTGTCAAAATATGAGTAGCAGGTAAAGGTGTGAAAAATAAGAGGAGCATGAATCTGTATGAAAAATATGAGGAACCTGAAACGGTGTGAAAAATATGAAAAGAATCAAATGGTCTGAAAAATATGAGGAGCATGAAAAGGTCTGAAAAATATGAAGAGCATGAAAAAATGTCAAAAATACGAGGAGCATGAAATGGTCTGAAAAATATTTAGAGCATGAAAAGGTGTCAAAAATATGAGGAGCATGAAAAGATGTGAAAAATACGAGGAGCATGAAAAGGACTGAAAAACAGGAGGAGCATGAAAAGGTCTGAAAAAGAGGAGGAGCATGAAAAGGTCTGAAAAATAGGAGGAGCATGAAAAGGCCTGGAAAATAGGAGGAGCATGAAAAGCTCTGAAAAATATGAGGAGAATGAAAAGGTCTGAAAAATAGGAGGAGCATGGATAGGTCTGAAAAATACAAGGAGCATGGAAAGGTCTGAAAAATAGGAGGAGCATGAAAAGGTGTGAAAAATATGAGGAGCATGAAAAGGTCTGAAAAATATGAAGAGCATGAAAACATGTCAAAAATATGAGGAGCATGAAATGGTCTGAAAAATATTTAGAGCATGAAAAGGTGTCAAAAATATGAGGAGCATGAAAAGTTGTGAAAAATATGAGGAGCATGTAAAGGTGTGAAATATATGAGGAGCATGAAATGGTCTGAAATATATGAGGAGCATGAAACGGTCTGAAAAATATGAGTAGAATGAAAAGGTGTCCAAAATATGAGGAGCATGAAACGGTTTCAAATTATGAAGAGCATGACGGTGTGAAAAATATGAAGAGCTACAAAAGGTGTAAAATATATGAGGGGCAATAAAAGGTGTGAGAAATATGAGGCGCATGAAAAGGTCTGAAAAATACGAGGAGCATGAAAAGGTCTGAAAAATACGAGGAGCATGAAAAGGTCTGAAAAATAAAAGGAGCATGAAAAGGTGTCAAAATATGAGGACCTTGAAAAGTTGTCAAAAATATGAAGAGCATGAAAAGGGGTCAAAAATATGAATAGAATGTAAAGGTGTGAAAAATATGAGGAGCATGAAACGGTCTGAAAAATATGAGGAGCATGAAAAACTGTCAAAAATATGAGGAGCATGAAACAGTGAGAAAAATATGAAGAGAATGAAAAGGTGTGAAAAATATGAGGAGCATGAAAAGGTCTGAAAAATATGAGGAGCATGTAAAGTTGTGAAACATTTGACGAGCATGAAAAGGTGTGAAAAACACGAAGAGCATGAAAATGTGTGAAAAAGAAGAACAGCCTGAAAAGGTGTGAAGAACAGAAAGAGCATGAAAAGGTCCGAAGAAAACGAAGAGCTTGAAAAGGTGTGACAAATACAAACAGCAGGAGCATGAAATGGTCTGAAAAATATTTAGAGCATGAAAAGGTGTCAAAAATATGAGGAGCATGAAAAGTTGTGGAAAATATGAAGAGAAGGAAAAGGTGTCAAAAATATGAGGAGCATGTAAAGGTGTGAAATATATGAGGATCATGAAATGGTCTGAAATATATGAGGAGCATGAAACGGTCTGAAAAATATGAGTAGAATGAAAAGGTGTCCAAAATATGAGGAGCATGAAACAGTTTCAAATTATGAAGAGCATGACGGTGTGAAAAATATGAAGAGCTACAAAAGGTGTAAAATACATGAGAGGCAATAAAAGGTGTGAGAAAATTGAGGTGCATGAAAAGGTCTGAAAAATACGAGGAGCATGAAAAGGTCTGAAAAATACGAGGAGCATGAAAAGGTGTGAAAAATACGAGGAGCATGAAAAGGTCTGAAAAATAAAAGGAGCATGAAAAGGTGTCAAAAATATGAGGACCTTGAAAAGGTGTCAAAAATATGAAGAGCATGAAAAGGGGTCAAAAATATGAATAGAATGTAAAGGTGTAAAAATATGAGGAGCATGAAACGGTCTGAAAAATATGAGGAGCATGAAAAACTGTCAAAAATATGAGGAGCATGAAACAGTGAGAAAAATATGAGGAGCATGAAAAGGTCTGAAAAATATGAGGAGCATGTAAAGTTGTGAAACATTTGACGAGCATGAAAAGGTGTGAAAAACACGAAGAGCATGAAAATGTGTGAAAAAGAAGAACAGCCTGAAAAGGTGTGAAGAACAGAAAGAGCATGAAAAGGTCCGAAAAAAACGAAGAGCTTGAAAAGGTGTGACAAATACAAACAGCATGAAAAGTTGTGAAAAATACGAGGAGCATGAAAAGGTGTGAAAAATACGAGGAGCTTGAAAAGGTCTGAAAAATACGAGGAGCATGAAAAGATCTGAAAAATACGAGGAGCATGAAATGGTCTGAAATACACGAGGGGCATGAAACGGTGTGAAAAATAGGAAGAGCATGAAAAGGTGTCAAAAATATGAGGAGCATTTAAAGGTGTGAAAAATAGGAAGAGCATGAATCTGTATGAAAAATATGAGGAGCATGAAACGGTGTGAAAAATAGGAAGAGCATGAAAAGGTGTCAAAAATATGAGGAGCATTAAACGGTGTGAAAAATGTGAAGAGCATGAATCTGTATGAAAAATATGAGGAGCATGAAACGGTGTGAAAAATAGGAAGAGCATGAAAAGGTGTCAAAAATATGAGGAGCATGAAAAGGTGTGAAAAATAGGAAGAGCATGAATCTGTATGAAAAATATGAGGAGCATGATACGGTGTGAAAAATAGGAAGAGCATGAAAAGGTGTCAAAAATATGAGGAGCATGAAAAGGTGTGAAAAAAATGAGGAGCATGAAAAGGTGTGAAAAATATGAAGAGCTTCAAAAGATTTCAAAAATATGAGGAGCATGAAAAGTTGTGAAAAATATGAAGACCATGAAATGGTGTGAAAAATATCAAGAGCATGAAACGGTCTGAAAAATATGAGGAGCAGGAAACTGTCTGAAAAATATCAGGGACATGAAAAACTGTCAAAAATATGTGGAGCATGAAATGGTGTGAAAAATATGACGAGCATGAAACGGTGGGAAATATACGAAGAGCATGAAAAGATGTGCAAAACACGAAGAGCATGAAAAGGTGTGAAAAACACGAAGAGCATGAAAAGGTTTGAAAAATATCAAGAGCCTGAAATGGCCTGAAAAATTCGAAGAGCAGGAAAAGGTGTGAAATGCACGAAGAGCATGAAAAGGATTGAGAAATACGAAGAGCATGAAAAGGTCTGCAAAATACGAGAAGCATGAAAAGGTCTGAAATATACGAGGAGCATGAAAAGGTGTGAAAAATATGAGGAGCATGAAAAGGTGTGAAAAATATGAGGAGCATGAAAAGGACTGAAAAACAGGAGGAGCATGAAAATGTCTGAAAAATAGGAGGAGCATGAAAAGTTCTGAAAAATAGGAGGAGCATGAAAAAGCGAGGAAAATGGGAGGAGCATGAAAAGCTCTGAAAAATACGAGGAGAATGAAAAGGTCTGAAAAATAGGAGGAGCAAGGAAAGGTCTGAAAAATACGAGGAGCATGGAAAGGTCTGAAAAATAGGAGGAGCATGAAAAGGTGTGAAAAATATGAGGAGCATGAAAAGGTCTGAAAAATATGAAGAGCATGAAAAAATGTCAAAAATATGAGGAGCATGAAATGGTCTGAAAAATATTTAGAGCATGAAAAGGTGTCAAAAATATGAGGAGCATGAAAAGTTGTGAAAAATATGAAGAGAATGAAAAGGTGTCAAAAATATGAGGAGCATGTAATGGTGTGAAATATATGAGCAGCATGAAATTTGTCTGAAATATATGAGGAGCATGAAACGGTCTGAAAAATATGAGTAGAATGAAAAGGTGTCCAAAATATGAGGAGCATGAAACGGTTTCAAATTATGAAGAGCATGACGGTGTGAAAAATATGAAGAGCTACAAAAGGTGTAAAATACATGAGGGGCAATAAAAGGTGTGAGAAATTTGAGAAGCATGAAAAGGTCTGAAAAATACGAGGAGCATGAAAAGGTCTGAAAAATAAGAGGACCATGAAAAGGTCTGAAAAATAAAAGGAGCATGAATAGGTGTGAAAAATATGAGGACCTTGAAAAGGTGTCAAAAATATGAAGATCATGAAAAGGGGTCAAAAATATGAATAGAATGTAAAGGTGTGAAAAATAAGAGGAGCATGCATCAGTATGAAAAATATGAGGAGCATGAAACGGTGTGAAAAATATGAACAGCATGAATAGGTGTGAAAAATATGAGGATCATGTAAAGGCGTGAAAAATATGAGGAGCATGAAAAGGTCTGAAAAATATGAGGAGCATGAAAAACTGTCAAAAATATGAGGAGCATGAAACAGTGAGAAAAATATGAAGAGAATGAAAAGGTGTGAAAAATATGAGGAGCATGAAAAGGTCTGAAAAATATGAGGAGCATGAAAAGTTGTGAAACATTTGACGAGCATGAAAAGGTGTGAAAAACACGAAGAGCATGAAAATGTGTGAAAAAGAAGAACAGCCTGAAAAGGTGTGAAAAACACAAAGAGCATGAAAAGGTCCGAAAAAAACGAAGAGCTTGAAAAGGTGTGACAAATACAAACAGCATGAAAAGTTGTGAAAAATACGAGGAGCATGAAAAGGTGTGAAAAATACGAGGAGCATGAAAGGGTCTGAAAAATATGAGGAGCATGTAAAGTTGTGAAACATTTGACGAGCATGAAAAGGTGTGAAAAAGACGAAGAGCATGAAAAGTTCTGAAAAATATGAGGGAGCATTAAAGGTGTGAAAAATAGGAAGAGCATGAATGGATATGAAAAATAGAGAGCAGCATCCGAAACGTTGTGAAAAATAGGAAGAGCATGAAAAGGTTGTCAAAATATAGGAGCATAAACGGTTGTGTGAAAAATGTGAAGAGCATAATCTGTATGAAAAATATGAGGACATTGAAACGTGCTTGAAAAAATGGAAGAGCCATGAAAAGGTGTCAAAATATGAGAGCATTGAAAAACGGTGTGAAAAATGTGAAGAGCATGAAAAAGTGTCAAAATATGAGGAGCATGAAAACGGACTTGTGAAAAATATGGGAAGAGCCATAAAAGGTAGTCAAAAAATATGAGAGCATTTAAAGGTTTGAAAAATAGAAGAAGCATGAACTGTATGAAAAAAATATTGAGGAGCATGAAACGGTGTGAAAAATATGAAGAGCATGAAAAGGTGTGAAAAATATGAGGAGCATGAAAAGGTGTGAAAAATATGACGAGCATGAAATGGTGGGAAATATACGAAGAGCATGAAAAGGTGTGAAAAACACGAAGAGCATGAAAAGATGTGAAAAATATCAAGAGCCTGAAACGGCCTGAAAAATTCGAAGAGCAGGAAAAGGTGTGAAATACATGAAGAGCATGAAAAGGATTGAGAAATACGAAGAGCATGAAAAGGTCTGCAAAATACGAGAAGCATGAAAAGGTGTGAAAAATACGAGGAGCATGAAAAGGTGTGAAAAATACGAGGAGCATGAAAAGGTGTGAAAAATATGAGGAGCATGAAAAGGTCCGAAAAAAACGAAGAGCTTGAAAAGGTGTGACAAATACAAACAGCATGAAAAGTTGTGAAAAATAAGAGGAGCATGAAAAGTGTGAAAAATATGAGGAGCATGAAAAGGTATGAACAATACAAGGAGCATGAAAGGGTCTGAAAAATACGAGGAGCATGAAAAGGTCTGAATAATACGAGGAGCATGAAAAGATCTGAAATATACGAGGAGCATGAAATGGTCTGAAATACACGAGGGGCATGAAGAGGTGTGAAAAATATGAAGAGCATGAAAAGGTGTCAAAAATATGAGGAGCATGTAAAGGTGTGAAAAATAGGAAGAGCATGAATGTGTATGAAAAATATGAGGAGCATGAAACGGTGTGAAAAATAGGAAGAGCATGAAAAGGTGTCAAAAATATGAGGAGCATTTAAAGGTGTGAAAAATAGGAAGAGCATGAATCTGTATGAAAAATATGAGAAGCATGAAACGGTGTAAAAAATAGGAAGAGCATGAAAAGGTGTCAAAAATATGAGGAGCATTTAAAGGTGTGAAAAATATGAAGAGCATGAAAAGGTGTGAAAAATATGAGGAGCATGAAACGGTGTGAAAAATATGACGAGCAAGAAACGGTGGGAAATATACAAAGAGCATGAAAAGGTGTGAAAAACACGAAGAGCATGAAAAGGATTGAGAAATACGAAGAGCATGAAAAGGTCTGCAAAATACGAGAAGCATGAAAAAGTCTGAAATATACGAGGAGCATGAAAAGGTGTGAAAAATATGAGGAGCATGAAAACGTCTGAAGAATAGGAGGAGCAAGGAAAGGTCTGAAAAATACGAGGAGCATGGAAAGGTCTGAAAAATAGGAGGAGCATGAAAAGGTGTGAAAAATATGAGGAGCATGAAATGGTCTGAAAAATATTTAGAGCATGAAAAGGTGTAAAAAATATGAGGAGCATGAAAAGTTGTGAAAAATATGAAGAGAATGAAAAGGTGTCAAAAATATGAGGAGCATGTAATGGTGTGACATATATGAGCAGCATGAAATGGTCTGAAATATATGAGGAGCATGAAACGGTCTGAAAAATATGAGTAGAATGAAAAGGTGTCCAAAATATGAGGAGCATGAAACGGTTTCAAATTATGAAGAGCATGACGGTATGAAAAATATGAAGAGCTCCAAAAGGTGTAAAATACATGAGGGGCAATAAAAGGTGTGAGAAATTTGAGGAGTATGAAAAGGTCTGAAAAATACGAGGAGCATGAAAAGGTCTGAAAAATAAGAGGACCATGAAAAGGTCTGAAAAATAAAAGGAGCATGAATAGGTGTGAAAAATATGAGGACCTTGAAAAGGTGTCAAAAATATGAAGAGCATGAAAAGGGGTCAAAAATATGAATAGAATGTAAAGGTGTGAAAAATAAGAGGAGCATGCATCAGTATGAAAAATATGAGGACCATGAAACGGTGTGAAAAATATGAACAGCATGAATAGGTGTGAAAAATATGAGGATCATGTAAAGGCGTGAAAAATATGAGGAGCATGAAACGGTCTGAAAAATATGAGGAGCATGAAAAACTGTCAAAAATATGAGGAGCATGAAACAGTGAGAAAAATATGAATAGAATGAAAAGGAGTGAAAAATATGAGGAGCATGAAACGGTCTGAAAAATATGAGGAGCATGAAAAGTTGTGAAACGTTCGATGAGCATGAAAAGGTGTGAAAAACACGAAGAGCATGAAAATGTGTGACAAATAAGAACAGCCTGAAAAGGTGTGAAAAACACGAAGAGCATGAAAAGGTCCGAAAAATACGAAGAGCTTGAAAAGGTGTGACAAATACAAACAGCATAAAAAGTTGTGAAAAATACGAGGAGCATGAAAAGGTGTGAAAAATATGAGGAGCATGAAAAGGTCTGAAAAATACGAGGAGCATGAAAAGGTCTGAAAAATACGAGGAGCATGAAAAGGTGTGAAAAATATGAGGAGCATGAAAAGTTCTGAAAAATAAAAGGAGCATGAAAAGGTGTCAAAAATATGAGGACCTTGAAAAGGTGTCAAAAATATGAAGAGCATGAAAGGGGTCAAAAATATGAATAGAATGTAAAGGTGTGAAAAATAAGTGGAGCATGAATCAGTATGAAAAATATGAGTAGCATGGAATGGTGTGAAAAATATGAACAGCATGAATAGGTGTGAAAAATATGAGGATCATGTAAAGGCGTGAAAAATATGAGGAGCATGAAACGGTCTGAAAAATATGAGGAGCATGAAAAACTGTCAAAAATATGAGGAGCATGAAACAGTGAGAAAAATATGAAGAGAATGAAAAGGTGTGAAAAATATGAGGAGCATGAAAAGGTCTGAAAAATATGAGGAGCATGAAAAGTTGTGAAACATTTGACGAGCATGAAAAGGTGTGAAAAACATGAAGAGCATGAAAATGTGTGAAAAAGAAGAACAGCCTGAAAAGGTGTGAAGAACAGAAAGAGCATGAAAAGGTCCGAAAAAAACGAAGAGCTTGAAAAGGTGTGACAAATACAAACAGCATGAAAAGTTGTGAAAAATATGAGGAGCATGAAAAGGTGTGAAAAATACGAGGAGCATGAAAGGGTCTGAAAAATACAAGGAGCATGAAATGGTCTGAAATACACGAGGGGCATGAAAAGGTGTGAAAAATATGAAGAGCATGAAAAGGTGTCAAAAATATGAGGAGCATTTAAAGGTGTGAAAAATAGGAAGAGCATGAATGTGTATGAAAAATATGAGGAGCATGAAACGGTGTGAAAAATAGGAAGAGCATGAAAAGGTGTCAAAAATATGAGGAGCATTAAACGGTGTGAAAAATGTGAAGAGCATGAATCTGTATGAAAAATATGAGGAGCATGAAACGGTGTGAAAAATAGGAAGAGCATGAAAAGGTGTCAAATATATGAGGAGCATTAAACGGTGTGAAAAATGTGAAGAGCATGAAAAGGTGTCAATAATATGAGGAGCATGAAAAGGTGTGAAAAATATGAAGAGCATGAAAAGGTTTCAAAAATATGAGGAGCATTTAAAGGTGTGAAAAATAGAAAGAGCATGAATCTGTATGAAAAATATGAGGAGCATGAAACGGTGTGAAAAATATGAAGAGCATGAAAAGGTGTGAAAAATATGAGGAGCATGAAAAGGTGTGAAAAATATGACGAGCATGAAATGGTGGGAAATATACGAAGAGCATGAAATGGTGTGAAAAACACGAAGAGGATGAAAAGGTGTGAAAAATATCAAGAGCCTGAAACGGCCTGAAAAATTCGAAGAGCAGGAAAAGGTGTGAAATACATGAAGAGCATGAAAAGGATTGAGAAATACGAAGAGCATGAAAAGGTCTGCAAAATACGAGAAGCATGAAAAGGTGTGAAAAATACGAGGAGCATGAAAAGGTGTGAAAAATACGAGGAGCATGAAAAGATGTGAAAAATATGAGGAGCATGAAAAGGTCCGAAAAAAACGAAGAGCTTGAAAAGGTGTGACAAATACAAACAGCATGAAAAGTTGTGAAAAATAAGAGGAGCATGAAAAGTGTGAAAAATATGAGGAGCATGAAAAGGTATGAAAAATACAAGGAGCATGAAAGGGTCTGAAAAATACGAGGAGCATGAAAAGGTCTGAATAATACGAGGAGCATGAAAAGATCTGAAATATACGAGGAGCATGAAATGGTCTGAAATACACGAGGGGCATGAAGAGGTGTGAAAAATATGAAGAGCATGAAAAGGTGTCAAAAATATGAGGAGCATTTAAAGGTGTGAAAAATAGGAAGAGCATGAATGTGTATGAAAAATATGAGGAGCATGAAACGGTGTGAAAAATCAGGAAGAGCAGAAAAGGTTGTCAAAAATATGAGGAGCAATTTAAAAAGGTGTGAAAAATAGGACAGAGATGAATCTGTAATGAAAAATATAGGAGCATGAAAACGGTGTGAAAAATAGGAAGAAGCATGAAAAGGTGTCAAAAATATGAGGAGCCATGAAAAGGTGTGAAATAATGAGAGCATGAAATGGTGTGAGAAAAGTGAAGAGCATGAAAAGGTGTGAAAAATATGACGAGCATGAAACGGTGGGAAATATACGATGAGCATGAAAAGGTGTGAAAAACACGAAGAGCATGAAAAGGTGTGAAAAATACGAAGAGCATGAAAAGGTCTGCAAAATACGAGAAGCATGAAAAAGTCTGAAATATACGAGGAGCATGAAAAGGTGTGAAAAATACGAGGAGCATGAAAACGTCTGAAAAATAGGAGGAGCAAGGAAAGGTCTGAAAAATACGAGGAGCATGGAAAGGTCTGAAAAATAGGAGGAGCATGAAAAGGTGTGAAAAATATGAGGAGCATGAAATGGTCTGAAAAATATTTAGAGCATGAAAAGGTGTCAAAAATTTGAGGAGCATGAAAAGTTGTGAAAAATATGAAGAGAATGAAAAGGTGTCAAAAATATGAGGAGCATGTAATGGTGTGAAATATATGAGCAGCATGAAATGGTCTGAAATATATGAGGAGCATGAAACGGTCTGAAAAATATGAGTAGAATGAAAAGGTGTCCAAAATATGAGGAGCATGAAACGGTTTCAAATTATGAAGAGCATGACGGTGTGAAAAATATGAAGAGCTACAAAAGGTGTAAAATATATGAGGGGCAATAAAAGGTGTGAGAAATTTGAGGCACATGAAAAGGTCTGAAAAATACGAGGAGCATGAAAAGGTCTGAAAAATACGAGGAGCATGAAAAGGTCTGAAAAATAAAAGGAGCATGAAAAGGTGTCAAAAATATGAGGGCCTTGAAAAGGTGTCAAAAATATGAAGAGCATGAAAGGGGTCAAAAATATGAATAGAATGTAAAGGTGTGAAAAATAAGTGGAGCATGAATCAGTATGAAAAATATGAGTAGCATGGAACGGTGTGAAAAATATGAACAGCATGAATAGGTGTGAAAAATATGAGGATCATGTAAAGGCGTGAAAAATATGAGGAGCATGAAACGGTCTGAAAAATATGAGGAGCATGAAAAACTGTCAAAAATATCAGGAGCATGAAACAGTGAGAAAAATATGAAGAGAATGAAAAGGTGTGAAAAATATGAGGAGCATGAAAAGGTCTGAAAAATATGAGGAGCATGTAAAGTTTTGAAACTTTTGACGAGCATGAAAAGGTGTGAAAAACACGAAGAGCATGAAAATGTGTGAAAAAGAAGAACAGCATGAAAAGGTGTGAAAAACACAAAGAGCATGAAAAGGTCCGAAAAAAACGAAGAGCTTGAAAAGGTGTGACAAATACAAACAGCATGAAAAGTTGTGAAAAATACGAGGAGCATGAAAAGGTGTGAAAAATACGAGGAGCATGAAAAGGTCTGAAAAATACGAGGATCATTAAAGGGTCTGAAAAATACGAGGAGCATGAAAAGGTTTTTTTGCGGCCTCAAGTCGAATGGACACCGCGAGGCCCTGACTCGAAATAAGGCCGGATATCCCTGCAGTGACTTGAATGCAGGCTCGTCTTGCATCTCCCTAGACGAAAGGATGTCTGAATCCCCTGTGGAGACCACAGAGAAAGACCTAGTTCCCCTCCTAATCCCGACTGGAGGCCTCACATCCTTTGAAAACTCCAGAGGTACGCGGAGATCAGTGCCTCCAAAGGAGACGATGCCTGACTCCTCGTGAAACTTGATAGGAGTCCCAGGATTCCTGTGGCACTTGGAAAGGGACCCTTGGTCTCCCGCCTCAGCTGGAGAGGCATCGCAATTGCCCTACCAAGCCTGGAGGAGAATCCCGAGTTGTCCCTCGCAACTAGGCACTAGTCCTGACCTCGCTGAACAAACACGTGTTTGATTCAGTTTCATTATCCTCATATTTTTCACACCTTTACATGCTCCTCATATTTTTGACACCTTTTCATGCTCTTCATATTTTTCAGACCTTTTCATGCTCCTGGTATTTTTCAGACCTTTTCATGCTCCTCGTGTTTTTCAGACCTTTTCATGCTACTCGTATTTTTCAGACCTTTTCATGCTCCTCGTATTTTTCAGACCTTTTCATGCTCCTTGTATTTTTCACACCTTTTCATGCTCTTCGTATTTTTCACACCTTTTCATGGGCTTCGTGTTTTTCACACCTTTTCATGCTCTTCGTATTTTTCACACCATTTCATGATCTTCATATTTTTCACACTGTTTCATGCTGCTCTTATTTTTGACACCTTTTCATGCTCCTCATATTTTTCAGACCGTTTCTTGCTCCTCATATATGTCAGACCGTTTCATGCTCCTCATATTATTTCAGACCATTTCATGCTCCTCTTATTTTTCTCAGCTTTTCATGCTCCTCATATATTTCACACTTTTCATGCTCCTCATATTTTCCACACCGTTTCATGCTCCTCATATATTTCATACAGATTCATGCTCCTCATGTTTTTCACACCGTTACATGATCCTCATGTCTTTGACACCTTTTCATGCTCTTCGTATTTTTCATACCTTTTCATGCTGCTCATATTTTTGACAACTTTTCATGCTCTACATATTTTTCAGACTTTTCATGCTCCTCGTATTTTTCAGACCGTTTCATGCTCCTCATATTTTTCACACCGTTACATGATCCTCATGTTTTTGACACCTTTTCATGCTCTTCATATTTTTCATACCTTTTCATGCTGCTCATATATTTGACACCTTTTCATGCTCTACATATTTTTCATACGTTTCCATGCTCCTCATATTTTTCATACAGATTCATGCTCCTCTTATTTTTCACACCTTTACATGGTACTCATATTTTTCACACCTTTTCATGCTCTTCATATTTTTGACAAACTTTACATACTACTCATATCTTTGACACCTTTTCATGCTCTTCATATTTTTGACACCTTTACATGCTACTAATATTTTTGACACTTTTTCATGTTCTTCATATTTTTCACACCTTTTAATGCTCCTCATATTTTTCACACCCTTTCATGCTCTTCCTATTTTTCCGACCTTTTCATGCTCCTCATATTTTTGAGACCTTTTCATACTCCTCGTATTTTTCAGACATTTTCATGCTCCTCGTATTTTTCAGACCTTTTCATGCTCCTCGTATTTTTCTGAACTTTTCATGCTCCTAGTATTTTTCAAACATTTTCATGCTCTTCGTATTTTCACACCTTTTGATGCTCCTCATATTTTTGACACCTTTTCAGACTGTTCATATTTTTCAGACCTTTTCATGCTCCTTTTATTTTTCAGACCTTTTCATGCTCCTTGTATTTTCCAGACCTTTCCATGCCCATTCAATTTTTCACAGCTTTTCATGCTCCTCGAATTTTTCACACATTTTCATGGTCCTCGTATTTTTCCCACCTTTTCATGCTCCTCGTATTTTTCACATCTTTTCATGCTCCTCGTATTTTTCACACTTTTTCATGCTCCTCGTATATTTCACACCTTTACATGCTCCTCGTATTTCACACCTTTTCATGCTCTTCATATTTTTCACAACTTTTGTGCTCCTCCTATTTTTCACACCTTTTCATGCTCCTCCAATTTTTCAGACGTTTCCATGCTCCTCGTATTTTTCAGACCTATTCATGCTCCTCCTATTTTTCAGACCTTTTCATGCTCATCGTATTTTTCAGAGCTTTTCATGCTCCTCCTATTTTGCAGGCCTTTTCATGCTCCTCGTATTTTTCACACCTTTTCATGCTCCTCATATTTTTCACTCCGTTTCATGCTCCTCATATGTTTCAAACAGTTTCATGCCCCAAATATTTTTGACACCTTTTCATGCTCTTCTTATTTTTCGTACCTTTTCATGTTCCTCGTATTTTTCACACCTTTCCATGCTCCTCGTGTTTTTCAAACCTTTTCATACTCCTTGTATGTTTCATACCGTTTCAAGCTTGTCATATTTTTCACACCGTTTCATGCTCCTCATATTTTTCATACAGTTGCATGCTCCTCATATTTTTCACACCTTTTGATGCTCCTCATATTTTTCACACCTTTTCATGCTCTTCATATTTTTCACACCTTTTCATGCTCCTCGTATTTTTCAGACATTTCCATGCCCGTTCTATTTTTCAGACCTTTTCATGGTCGTCGTATATTTCACACCTTTTCATGGTCCTCGTATTTTTCACACCTTATCATGCTCCTCTTATTTTTCACACCTTTTCATGCTCCTCGTATTTTTCAGAGCTTTTCATGCTCCTCCGATTTTGCAGGCCTTTTCATGCTCCTCTATTTTTCAGACCTTTCCATGCTCCTCATATTTTTCAGACCTTTTCACGCTCCTCCTATATTTCACACCTTTTCATGCTCTTCAATTTTTTCACACCATTTAATGCTCCTCATATTTTTGACAGCTTTTGATGCTCCTCATATATTTCAGACCGTTTCATGCTCCTCATATTTTTCAGACCATTTCATGATTTTCATATTTTTCACACCTTTTCATGTTCCTCATATTTTTCATACAGTTTCATGCTCCTCTTATTTTTCACACCTTTACATGCTACTCATTTTTTGACACCTTTTCATGCTCTTCATGTTTTTGACACCTTTTCATGCTCCTCGTATTTTTCAGACCTTTTCATGCTCCTCGTGTTTTTTAGACCATGTCATACTCCTTGTATTTTTCAGACCTTTTCATGCTCCTCGTATTTTTCAGACCTTTGCATACTCCTCATATTTATCACACCTTTTCTTGCTCTTCATATTTTTCATACCATTTCATGCTCCTCATATTTTTCACACCTTTACATGCTTCTCATATTTTTGACACCTTTTCATACTCTTCATATTTTTCAGACCTTTTCATGCTCCTCATATTTTTGATACCTTTTCATGCTCCTCATATTTTTCAGACATTTTCATGCTCCTCGAATTTTTCAGACCTTTTCATGCTCCTCGTATATTTCAGACCTTTTAATGCTCCTCATATTTTTGAGACCATTTCATGCTCCTTGTATTTTTCAGACCTTTTCATGCTCCTCGTATTTTTCAGAGTTTTCATGCTACTCGTATTTTTCACAATTTTTCATGCTTTTCGTATTTGTCACACCTTTTCAAGCTCTTCGTTTTTTTCATTCCTTTTGATGCTCTTCTGGTTTTTCACACCATTTCAGGCTCTTCGTATTTTTCACACCTTTTCATGCCCATCGTATTGTTCACACCTTTTCATGCTCTTCATATTTTTCAGACCTTTCATGCTCTTGATATTTTTCTCAGCTTTTCATGCTCTTCTTGTTTTTCACAGCGTTTCATACTACTCATATTTTTCATACAGTTTCATGCTCCTCATATTTTTCACACCTTTTGATGCTCCTTATATTTTTCACACCTTTTCATGCTCTTCGTATTTTTCACAGTTTTCATGCTCCTCATATTTTTCGGACCATTTCATGCTCCTCATATTTTTCACACCTTTACATGCTCCACATATATTTGACACCTTTTCATGCTCTTCATAATTTTCATACCTTTTGCTGGTCCTCATACTTTTGACAGCTTTTTATGCTCTTCTTATTTTTCAGACCTTTTCATGCTCCTCGTTTTTTTCACAACTTTTCATGCTCTTCGTGTTTTTCATATCTTTTCAGGCTCTTCGTATTTTTCACACCTTTTCATGAATCCGAATTTTTTACACCTTTTCATGCTCTTCTTATTTTTCAGACCTTTTCATTCTCTTGATATTTTTCTCAGCTTTTCATGCTC
The DNA here is from genome assembly GCF_019320065.1 of Cervus canadensis. NCBI lineage: Eukaryota > Metazoa > Chordata > Mammalia > Artiodactyla > Cervidae > Cervus > Cervus canadensis. The sequence goes on along the minus strand of NC_057399.1, from coordinate 68,885,407 downwards.
TTCGCATTTTTCACACCGTTTCACGCTCCTCATATTTTTGGCAGCTTTTCATGCTCCTATTATTTTTCAGACCCTTTCATGCTCCTCATATTTTGAGACCGTTTCATGCTCCTCATATTTTTCACACCTTTTAATGCTCCTCATATTTTTCACACCTTTTCATGCTCCTCATATTTTTCATACAGATTCATGCTCCTCTTATTTTTCACACCTTTACATGCTACTCATATTTTTGACACCTTTTCATGCTCTTCATATTTTTCACACCTTTTCATGCTCCTCATGTTTTTGACACCTTTTCATGCTCTTCCTATTTTTCAGACCTTTTCATGCTCCTCGTATTTTTGAGACCTTTTCAAACTCCTCGTATTTTTCAGACATTTTCATGCCCTCGTATTTTTCAGACCTTTTCATGCTCCTCGTATTTTTCAGACCTTTTTATGCTCCTAGAATTTTTCAAACCTTTTCATGCTCTTCATATTTTTCACACCTTTTCATGCTCATCGTATTTTTCAAACCTTTTCATGCTCTTCGTACTTTTCACAACTTTTGATGCTCCTCATATTTTTGACACCTTTTCAGACTCTTCATATTTTTCAGACCTTTTCATGCTCCTTGTATTTTTCAGACCTTTTCATGCTCCTCGTATTTTTGACATCTTTTCATGCTCTTCCTATTTTTCAGACCTTTTCATGCTCCTCGTATTTTTGAGATCTTTTCAAACTCCTCGTATTTTTCAGACATTTTCATGCTCCTTGTATTTTTCAGTCCTCTTCATTCTCATCGTATGTTTCACACCTTTTAATGCTCTTCGTGTTTTTCAGACCTTTTCATGGTCCTCGTATTTTTCACACCTTTTCATGCTCTTCGTATTTTTCTCACTGTTTCATGCTCCTCATATTGTTGACAGTTTTTCATGCTCCTCATATTTTTCAGACAGTTTCATGCTCCTCATATTTTTCAGACTTTTTCATGCTCCTATTTTTCACACCTTTACCTGCTACTCATGTTTTGACACCTTTTCATGCTCTTCATATTTTTGACACCTTTTCATGCTCCTCGTATTTTTCAGACCTTCTCATGCTCCTCATATTTTTCAGACTTTTTAATGCTCTCGTATTTTTCAGACGTTTTCATGCTCCTTGTATTTTTTAGACCATTTTAGACTCCTTGTATTTTTCAGACCTTTTCATGCTCCTTGTATTTTTCAGACCTTTTCATGCTCCTCGTATTTTTGACATCTTTTCATGCTCTTCCTATTTTTCAGACCTTTTCATGCTCCTCGTATTCTTGAGATCTTTTCAAACTCCTCGTATTTTTCAGACATTTTCATGCTCCTTGTATTTTTCAGTCCTCTTCATGCTCATCATATGTTTCACACCTTTCAATGCTCCTCGTGTTTTTCAGACCTTTTCATGGTCCTCGTATTTTTCATACCTTTTCATGCTCTTCATATTTTCTCACTGTTTCATGCTCCTCATATTGTTGACAGTTTTTCATGCTCCTCCTATTTTTCAGACAGTTTCATGCTCCTCATATTTTTCAGACCTTTTCATGCTCCTATTTTTCACACCTTTACCTGCTACTCATATTTTGACACCTTTTCATGCTCTTCATATTTTTGACACCTTTTCATGCTCCTCCTATTTTTCAGACCTTCTCATGCTCCTCATATTTTTCAGACTTTTTAATGCTCTCGTATTTTTCAGACGTGTTCATGCTCCTTGGATTTTTTAGACCATTTTATACTCCTTGTATTTTTCAGACCTTTTCATGCTCCTCGTATTTTTCAGACCTTTGCATACTCCTCATATTTATCACACCTTTTCTTGCTCTTCATATTTTTCACACCATTTCATGCTCAGCATATTTTTCATACAGATTCATGCTCCTCATATTTTTCACACCTTTACATGCTTCTCATATTTTTGACACCTTTGCATACTCTTCATATTTTTCAGACCTTTTCATGCTCCTCGTATTTGTGAGACCTTTTCATGCTCCTTGTATATTTCAGACATGTTCATGCTCTTCATATTTTTAACACCGTTTCATGCTCCTCATATTTTTCATACAGTTTCATGCACCTCGTATTTTTCAGATATTTTCATGCTCCTCGTATTTTTGAGACCTTTTCATGCTACTAGTATTTTTGAGACCTTTTCCTGCCCCTCGTTTTTTTCAGACCTATCCATGCTCCTTGTATTTTTCAGACCTTTTCATGCTCCTCCTATTTTTCAGACCTTTCCATGCCCCTCGTATTTTTCAGACCTTTTCATGCTACTCCTATTTTGCAGGCCTTTTCATGCTCCTCGTATTTTTCAGAGCTTTTCATGCTTCTCCTATTTTTCAGACCTTTTCTTGCTCCTCTGTTTTTCAGGCCTTTTCATGCTCTCATTTTTCAACCTTTTCATGCTCCTCGTATTTTTCACACCTTTTAATGCTCCTCGTATTTTTCACACCTTTTCATGCTCTTCATATTTTTTCTCAACTGTTTCATGCTCCTCATATTGTTCACAGTTTTTCATGCTCCTCATATTTTTCAGACAGTTTCATGCTCCTCATATTTTTCAGACCGTTTCATGCTCCTCATATTTTTCACACCTTTACATGATCCTCATATTTTCACACCTATTCATGCTGTTCATATTTTTCACACCGCTTCATGCTCCTCATATTTTTCATACTGATTCATGCTCCTCTTATTTTTCACACCTTTACATTCTATTCATATTTTTGACCCCTTTTCATGCTCTTCATATTTTTGACAAATTTACATGCTACTAATATTTTTGACACCTTTTCATGCTCCTTTTATTTTTCAGACCTTTTCATGCTCCTAGTATTTTTGAGACCTTTTCCTGCCCCTTGTTTTTTTCAGACCTTTCCATGCTCCTCGTATTTTTCAGACCTTTTCATGCTCCTCCTATTTTTCAGACCTTTTCATGCTCCTCGTATTTTTCAGAGCTTTTCATGGTCCTCCTATTTTGCAGGCCTTTTCATGCTCCTCCTATTTTTCAGACCTTTACATGCTCCTCCTATTTTTCAGACATTCTCATGCTCCTCCTGTTTTTCAGGCCTTTTCATGCTCCTCATATTTTTCACACCTTATCATGCTCCTCTTATTTTTCACACCTTTTCATGTTCTTCATATTTTTCAGAACTTTTCATGCTCTTCGTGTTTTTCACACCTTTTCATGCTCTTCATTTTTTTCACAACATTTAATGCTCCTCATATTTTTGACAGCTTTTGATGCTCCTCATATATTTCAGACCGTTTCATGCTCCTCATATTTTTCAGACCATTTCATGATTTTCATATTTTTCACACCTTTTCATGTTCCTCATATTTTTCATACAGATTCATGCTCCTCTTATTTTTCACACCTTTACATGCTACTCATTTTTTGACACCTTTTCATGCTCTTCATGTTTTTGACACCTTTTCATGCTCCTCGTATTTTTCAGACCTTTTCATGCTCCTCGTGTTTTTTAGACCATGTCATATTCCTTGTATTTTTCATACCTTTTCATGTTCCTCGTATTTTTCACACCTTTCCATGCTCCTCGTGTTTTTCAAACCTTTTCATACTCCTTGTATTTTTCATACCGTTTCAAGCTTCTCATATTTTTCACACCGTTTCATGCTCCTCATATTTTTCATACAGTTGCATGCTCCTCATATTTTTCACACCTTTTGATGCTCCTCATATTTTTCACACCTTTTCATGCTCTTCGTATTTTTAACAGTTTTCATGCTCCTCATATTTTTCGGACCGTTTCATGCTCCTCTTATTTTTCACACCTTTCCATGCTCCTCGTGTTTTTCAAACCTTTTCATACTCCTTGTATTTTTCATACCGTTTCAAGCTTCTCATATTTTTCACACCGTTTCATGCTCCTCATATTTTTCATACAGTTGCATGCTCCTCATATTTTTCACACCTTTTGATGCTCCTCATATTTTTCACACCTTTTCATGCTCTTCGTATTTTTCACAGTTTTCATGCTCCTCATATTTTTCGGACCGTTTCATGCTCCTCTTATTATTCACACCTTTACATGCTCCACGTGTTTTTGACACCTTTTCATGCTTTTCATTTTTTCCACACCTTTTGATGCTCCTCATACTTTTGACAGCTTTTCATGCTCTTTTCAGACCTTTTCGTGCTCTTTGTATTTTTCATACCATATCATGCTCCCCATATTTTTCAGACCTTTTCATGCTCCTTGTATTTTTCACAATTTTTCATGCTCTTTGTGTTTTTCACACCTTTTCAGGCTCTTCGTATTTTTCACACCTTTTCATGATCTTCGTATTTTTCACACCTCTTCATGCTCTTCTTATTTTTCAGACCTTTTCATGCTCTTGATATTTTTCTCAGCTTTTCATGCTCTTCGTATATTTCACACCGTTTCCTGCTTCTCCTATTTTTGGCAGCTTTTCATGCTCCTCATATTTTTCAGACTGTTTCATGCTCATCATATTTTTGAGGCCATTTCATGTGCCTCATATTTTTCACACCTTTTAATGCTCCTCATATTTTTCACACCTTTTCATGCTCCTCGTATTTTTCAGACATTTCCATGCCCGTTCTATTTTTCAGACCTTTTCATGGTCGTCGTATATTTCACACCTTTTCATGGTCCTCGTATTTTTCACACCTTATCATGCTCCTCTTATTTTTCACACCTTTTCATGCTCCTCGTATTTTTCAGAGCTTTTCATGCTCCTCCGATTTTGCAGGCCTTTTCATGCTCCTCTATTTTTCAGACCTTTCCATGCTCCTCATATTTTTCAGACCTTTTCACGCTCCTCCTATATTTCACACCTTTTCATGCTCTTCATTTTTTTCACACCATTTAATGCTCCTCATATTTTTGACAGCTTTTGATGCTCCTCATATATTTCAGACCGTTTCATGCTCCTCATATTTTTCAGACCATTTCATGCTTTTCGTATTTTTCACACCATTTCATGTTCCTCATATTTTTCATGCAGATTCATGCTTCTCTTATTTTTCATACCTTTACATGCTATTCATATTTCGACACCTTTTCATGCTCTTCATATTTTTGACACCTTTTCATGCTCCGCATATTTTTCATACAGTTTCATGCTCCTCGTATTTTTCAGACCTTTTCATGCTCCTCGTATTTTTCAGACCTTTGCATACTCCTCATATTTATCACACCTTTTCTTGCTCTTCATATTTTTCATACCATTTCATGCTCCGCATATTTTTCATACAGATTCATGCTCCTCATATTTTTCACACCTTTACATGCTTCTCATATTTTTGACACCTTTTCATACTCTTCATATTTTTCAGACCTTTTCATGCTCCTCATATTTTTGATACCTTTTCATGCTCCTCGAATTTTTCAGACCTTTTCATGCTCCTCGTATATTTCAGACCTTTTAATGCTCCTCGTATTTTTGAGACCATTTCATGCTCCTTGTATTTTTCAGACCTTTTCATTTTCCTCGTATTTTTCAGAGTTTTCATGCTACTCGTATTTTTCACAATTTTTCATGCTCTTCGTATTTGTCACACCTTTTCAAGCTCTTCGTTTTTTTCATTCATTTTGATGCTCTTCTGGTTTTTCACACCATTTCAGGCTCTTCGTATTTTTCACACCTTTTCATGCCCATCGCATTGTTCACACCTTTTCATGCTCTTCATATTTTTCAGACCTTTCATGCTCTTGATATTTTTCTCAGCTTTTCATGCTCTTCTTGTTTTTCACAGCGTTTCATACTCCTCATATTTTTCATACAGTTTCATGCTCCTCATATTTTTCACACCTTTACATGCTCCTCATATTTTTGAGTCCTTTTCATGCTCTTCATATTTTTCAGACCTTTTCATGCTCCTCGTATTTTTAAGATCATTTCATGCTCCTCGTGTTTTTCAGACCTTTTCATGCTCCTCGTATTTTTCAGACCTTTTCATGCTCCTCGTATTTTTCACACCTTTACATGCTCCACATATATTTGACACCTTTTCATACTCTTCATATTTTTCAGACCTTTTCATGTTTCTCGTATTTTTGAGACCTTTTCTGCTCCTTGTATTTTTCAGACATTTTCATGCTCTTCATATTTTTCAGACCTTTTCATGCTCCTCGTAATTTTCAGACCTTTTCATGATTCTCGTATTTTTCACATCTTTTCATGCTCTTCATATTTTTCACAACTTTTTGTGTTCCTCCTATTTTTCACACCTTTTCATGCTCCTCCTATTTTTCAGAACTTCCCATGCTCCTCATATTTTTCAGACCTTTTCATGCTCCTCCTATTTTTCAGAGCTTTTCATGCTCCTCCTATTTTCCAGGCCTTTTCATGCTCCTCCTATTTTCCAGGCCTTTTCATGCTCCTCCTATTTTTCAGACCTTTTCATGCTTCTCCTATTTTTCAGACATTTTCATGCTCCTCCTGTTTTTCAGTCCTTTTCGTGCTCCTCGTATTTTTCACACCTTTTCATGTTCTTCATATTTTTCAGAACTTTTCATGCTCTTCGTGTTTTTCACACCTTTTCATGCTCTTCATATTTTCCACACCTTTTCATGCTCTTCATTTTTTTTCACACCATTTAATGCTCCTCATATTTTTGACAGCTTTTATGCTCTTCATATATTTCAGACCGTTTCATGCTCCTCATATTTTTCAGACCATTTCATTCTTTTCATATTTTTCACACCGTTTCAGGTTCCTCATATTTTTCATACAGTTTCATGCTCCTCTTATTTTTCACACCTTTACCTGCTACTCATATTTTGACACCTTTTCATGCTCCTCATATTTTTGTCACCTTTTCATGCTCCTCGTATTTTTCAGATCTTCTCATCCTCCTCATATTTTTCAGACCTTTTAATGTTCTCGTATTTTTCAGACCTTTTCATGCTCCTCGTGTTTCTTTGACCATTTCATACTCTTTGTATTTTTCAGACCTTTTCATGCTCCTCGTATTTTTCAGACCTTTTCATGCTCCTCGTAATTTTCAGACCTTTTCATACTCCTCGTATTTTCAGACATTTTCATGCTCCTCGTATTTTTCAGACCTTTTCATGCCTTTCGTGTTTTTCACACCTTTTCATGCACTTCATATTTTTCACACCGTTTCATGCTCCTCATAATTTTTATACAAATTCATGCTCCTCTTATTTTTCAACCTTTACATGCTACTCATTATTTCACACCGTTTCATGCTCTTCATAGTTTTGACACCTTTTCATGCTCCCCATATTTTTGACACTTTTTCATGCTCTACATATGTTTCAGACCTTTTCATGCTCGTCGTATTTTTCAGACGTCTTCATGCTCCTCGTATTTTTCAGACATTTTCATGCTCCTCGTATTTTTCACAACTTTACATGCTCTTCGTATTTGTCACACCTTTTCAAGCTCTTCGTATTTTTCACACCTTTTCATGTTCTTCGTGTTTTTCACACCTTTTCATGCTCCTCATATTTTTCACACCTTTTCATGCTCCTCATATTTTTGAGACCTTTTCATGCTCTTAATATTTTTGACACCTTTTGATACTCCTCATATTTTTGACACCTTTTCATGCTCCTCATATTTTTCACACCTTTTCATGCTCCTCGTATATTTCAGACCTTTTCATGCTTCTCGTATTTTGCAGACCTTTTCATGCTCTTCGTATTTCTCAATCCTTTTCATGCTCTTCGTGTATTTCACACCTTTTCCTGCTCTTCGAATTTTTCAGGCCGTTTCAGGCTCTTGATATTTTTCACACCTTTTCATGCTCTTCGTGTCACACCTTTCATGCTCTCCGTATAATTCCCACCATTTCATGCTCGTCATATTTTTCACACCTTTTCATGCTCTTCACTTTTTTCACACACATTTCATCCTCCACATATTTTTGACAGTTTTTCATGCCCTCATATTTTTCAGACAGTTTCCTGCTCCTCATATTTTTTCAGACCGTTTCATGCTCTTGATATTTTTCACACCATTTCATGGTCTTCATATTTTTCACAAAATTTTCATGCTCCTCATATTTTTGAATCTTGTGAAGCTCTTCATATTTTTCACACCGTTTCATGCTCCTCATATTTTTCACACCTTTTCATGCCCTCATATTTTTGACACCTTTTAATGTTCTTCATGTTTCTCACACCTTTTCATGCCCCTCATATTTTTGACACCTTTTCATGTTCTTCATGTTTCTCACACCTTTTCATGCTCCTCATATTTTTGACACCTTTTCATGCTCTTCCTATTTTTCACACCGTTTCATGCTCCTCATATTTTTCATACAGATTCATGCTCTTCCTATTTTTCACACTTTTAAATGCTCCTCATACTTTTGACACGTTTTCATGCTCTTCCTATTTTTCACACCGTTTCATGCTCCTCATATTTTTGACACCTTTTCATGCTCTTCATATTTTTCACACCTTTTCATGCCCCTCGTGTATTTCAGACCATTTCATGCTCTTCGTATTTTTCAGATCTTTTCATCCTCCTCGTATTTTTCAGAACTTTTCATGCTCCTCGTATTTTTCAGACCCTTTCATGCTCCTCGTATTTTTCAGACCTTTTCATGCTCCTCGTATTTTTCACACCTTTTCATGCTCCTCGTATATTTCACAACTTTTCATGCTGTTTGTATTTGTCACACCTTTTCAAGCTCTTCGTTTTTTTCGGACCTTTTCATGCTCTTTGTGTTTTTCACACCTTTTCAGGCTGTTCTTATTTGTCACACATTTTCATGCTCTTCGTGTTTTTCACACCTTTTCATGCTCATCGAACGTTTCACAACTTTTCATGCTCCTCATATTTTTCAGACCGTTTCATGCTCCTCATATTTTTCACTCCTTTTCATTCTATTCATATTTTTCTCACTGTTTCATGCTCCTCATATTTTTGACAGTTTTTCATGCTCCTCATATTTTTCAGACCGTTTCATGCTCCTCATATTTTTCACGCCTTTACATGATCCTCATATTTTTCACACCTATTCATGCTGTTCATATTTTTCACACCGTTTCATGCTCCTCATATTTTTCATACTGATTCATGCTCCTCTTATTTTTCACACCTTTACATTCTATTCATATTTTTGACCCCTTTTCATCCTCTTCATATTTTTGACACCTTTTCATGCTCCTTTTATTTTTCACACCTTTTCATGCTCCTCATATTTTTCAGACCCTTTCATGCTCCTCGTATTTTTCACACCTTTTCATGATCCTCGTATTTTTCAGACCTTTTCATGCTCCTCGTATTTTTCAGACCTTTTCATGCTCCTCGTATTTTTCAGACCTTTTCATGCTCCTCAAATTTCTCACACCTTTTATTGCCCCTCATGTATTTTACACCTTTTGTAGCTCTTCATATTTTTCACACCGTCATGCTCTTCATAATTTGAAACTGTTTCATGCTCCTCATATTTTGGACACCTTTTCATTCTACTCATATTTTTCAGACCGTTTCATGCTCCTCATATATTTCAGACCATTTCATGATCCTCATATATTTCACACCTTTACATGCTCCTCATATTTTTGACACCTTTTCCTTCTCTTCATATTTTCCACAACTTTTCATGCTCCTCATATTTTTGACACCTTTTCATGCTCTAAATATTTTTCAGACCATTTCATGCTCCTCATATTTTTGACATTTTTTCATGCTCTTCATATTTTTCAGACCTTTTCATGCTCCTCATATTTTTCACACCTTTTCATGCTCCTCCTATTTTTCAGACTTTCCCTGCTCCTCGTATTTTTCCGACCTTTCCTTGCTCCTCCTATTTTTCAGACCTTTTCATTCTCGTATTTTTCAGAGTTTTTCATGCTCCTCCTATTTTCCACGCCTTTTCATGCTCCTCCTATTTTTCAGACCTTTTCATGCTCCTCCTATTTTTCAGACATTTTCATGCTCCTCCTGTTTTTCAGTACTTTTCATGCTCCTCGTATTTTTCACACCTTTTCATGCTCCTCATATTTTTCACACCTTTTCATGCTCCTCGTATATTTCAGACGTTTTCATGCTTCTCGTATTTGGCAGACCTTTTCATGCTCTTCGTATTTCTCAATCCTTTTCATGCTCTTCGTGTTTTTCACACCTTTTCCTGCTCTTCGAATTTTTCAGGCCGTTTCAGGCTCTTGATATTTTCCACACCTTGTCATGATCTTCGTGTTTTTCACACCTTTTCATGCTCTTCGTATACTTCCCACCGTTTCATGCTCGTCATATTTTTCACACCTTTTCATGCTCTGCCCTTTTTTCACACCATTTCATGCTCCACATATTTTTGACAGTTTTTCATGCCCCTCATATTTTTCAGACAGTTTCCTGCTCCTCATATTTTTCAGACCGTTTCATGCTCTTGATATTTTTCACACCATTTCATGGTCTTCATATTTTTCACAACTTTTCATGCTCCTCATATTTTTGAAATCTTGTGAAGCTCTTCATATTTTTCACACCTTTTCATGCTCCTCATATTTTTCACACCTTTTCATGCTCCTCATATATTTGACACCTTTTAATGTTCTTCATGTTTTTCAGACCTTTTCATGCTCCTCATATTTTTGACACCTTTTCATGCTCTTCACATTTTTCACAAGGTTTCATGCTCCTCATATTTTTCATACAGATTCATGCTCTTCCAATTTTTCACACCATTAAATGCTCCTCATATTTTTGACACCTTTTCATGCTCTTCATATTTTTCAGACCTTTTCATGCTCCTCATATTTTTCACACCTTTTCATGCTCCTCCTCTTTTTCAGACCTTTCCATGCTCCTCGTATTTTTCAGGCCTTTCCATGCTCCTCCTATTTTTCAGACCTTTTCATTCTCCTCGTATTTTTCAGAGCTTTTCATGCTCCTCCTATTTTCCAGGCCTTTTCATGCTCCTCCTATTTTTCAGACCTTTTCATGCTCCTCCTATTTTTCAGACATTTTCATGCTCCTCCTATTTTTCAGACCTTTTCATGCTCCTCCTATTTTTCAGACCTTTTCATGCTCCTCCTATTTTTCAGACCTTTTCATGCTCCTCCTGTTTTTCAGTCCTTTTCATGCTCCTCGTATTTTTCATACCTTTTCATGCTCTTCATATTTTCCACACCTTTTCAAGCTCTTCATTTTTTTCACACCATTTAATGCTCCTCATATTTTTCCAGCTTTTATGCTCCTGATATATTTCAGACCGTTTCATGCTCCTCATATTTTTCAGACCATTTCATTCTTTTCATATTTTTCACACCGTTTCTGGTTCCTCATATTTTTCATACAGATTCATGCTCCTCTTATTTTTCACACCTTTACCTGCTACTCATTTTTTGACACCTTTTCATGCTCCTGATATTTTTCAGACCTTTTAATGCTCTCGTATTTTTCAGACCTTTTCATGATCCTCGTGTTTCTTAGACCATTTCATACTCTTTGTATTTTTCAGACCTTTTCATGCTCCTCGTATTTTTCAGACCTTTTCATGCCCTTCGTGTTTTTCACACCTTTTCATGCTCTTCATATTTTTCACACCGTTTCATGCTCCTCATATTTTTTATACAAATTCATGCTCCTCTTATTTTTCAACCTTTACATGCTACTCATATTTTTGTCACCGTTTCATGCTCTTCATATTTTTGACACCTTTTCATGCTCCCCATATTTTTGACACTTTTTCATGCTCTACATATTTTTCAGACCTTTTCATGCTCGTCGTATTTTTCAGACGTCTTCATGCTCCTTGTATTTTTCAGACATTTTCATGCTCCTCATAATTTTCACAACTTTACATGCTCTTCGTATTTGTCACACCTTTTCAAGCTCTTCGTATTTTTCACACCTTTTCATGCTCTTCGTGTTTTTCACACCTTTTCATGCTCTTCGTATATTTCCCACCATTTCATGCTCGTCATATTTTTCACACCTTTTCATGCTCTTCACTTTTTTCACACCATTTCATGCTCCACATATTTTTGACAGTTTTTCATGCCCCTCATATTTTTCAGACAGTTTCCTTCTCCTCATATTTTTCAGACCGTTTCATGCTCTTGATATTTTTCACACCATTTCATGGTCTTCATATTTTTCACAACTTTTCATGCTCCTCATATTTTTGAAATCTTCTGAAACTCTTAATATTTTTCACACCTTTTCATGCTCCTCATATTTTTGACACCTTTTCATGCTCTTCATATTTTTCACACCGTTTCATGCTCCTCATATTTTTGACACCTTTTCATGCTCTTCCTATTTTTTACACCGTTTCATGCTCCTCATTTTCATACAGATTCATGCTCTTCCTATTTTTCATACCTTTATATGCTCCTCATATTTTTCACACCTTTTCATGCTCTTCATATTTTTCACACCTTTTCATGCCCCTCATGTATTTCAGACCATTTCATGCTCCTCGTATTTTTCAGACCCTTTCATGCTCCTCGTATTTTTCAGACCCTTTCATGCTCCTCGTATTTTTCACACCTTTTCATGCTCCTCGTATTTTTCACTACTTTTCATGCTGTTTGTATTTGTCACACCTTTTCAAGCTCTTCGTTTTATTCGGACCTTTTCATGCTCTTCGTGTTTTTCACACCTTCTCAGGCTGTTCTTTTTTTTCACACATTTTCATGCTCTCGTGTTTTTCACACCTTTTCATGCTCTCGTTTTTTTCATACCTTTTCAAACTCCTCATATTTTTCACACCTTTTCATGATATTCACATTTTTCACACCGTTTCATCCTCCTCATATTTTTCATACAGATTCATGCTCCTCATATTTTTCACACCTTTACATGTTCCTCATATTTTTGACACCTTTTCATGCTCTTCATATTTTACACACCTTTTCATTCTCCTCATATTTTTCACACCTGTTCATGCTCTACATATTTTTCAGACTTTTTCATGCGCCTCGTGTTTTTAAGACGTTTTCATGCTCCTCGTATTTTTCAGACCTTTTCATGCTCCTCGTACTTTTCACACTTTTTCATGCTATTCATATTTTTCACACCTTTTCATGCTCCTCATATTTTACAACTTTTCATGCTCCTCGTATTTTTCACAACCTTTCATGCTCTTCGTATTTTTCACACCTTTTCATGATCTTCATATTTTTCAAACCTTTTCATGCTTTTTATATTTTTCACACCTTTTCATTCTCCTCATATTTTTGACAGCTGTTCATGCTCTACATATTTTTCAGACCTTTTCATGTGCCTGGTATTTTTAAGACGTTTTCATGTTCCTCGTATTTTTCAGACCTTTTCATGCTCTTCGTATTTGTCTCACCTTTTTATGTTCTTCTTATTTTCCACACTTTTACATGCTCTGCATTTTTTTCACACCTTTTCATGCTCTTCTTATTTTTCACATTTTTTCATGCTCTTTTTATTTTTCACACCTTTTCATGCTCTTCATATTTTTCACACCTTTTCATGCTCTTCATATTTTTCAGACCTTTACATGCTTCTTATATTTTTCACAGCTTTTCATGCTCTTCGTGTTTTTCACACCTTTTCATGCTCTCGTATTTTTCAGACATTTTAATGCTCCTCGTACTTTTCACACCTTTTCATGCTCCTAGTATTTTTCACACCTTTTCATGCTCCTGGTATTTTTCACAACTTTTCATGCTCCTGGTATTTTTCACATCTTTTCATGCTCTTTGAATTTTTCATATCTTTTCATGCTCTTGATATTCCTCAGAACTTTTCATGCTCTTGATATTTTTCACACCTTTACATGCGCTTCATATTTTTCACACCGTTTCATCCTCCTCTAATTTTTCATACAGTTTCATGCTTCTCATATTTTTCACACCTTTACATGCTTCTCATATTTTCGACACCTTTTAATGCTCGTCATATTTTTTACACCTTATCATGCTCTTCATATTTTCAGACCTTTTCATGCTTTTGATAATTTTCACACCTTTTCCTGCTCTTCGTATTTTTCACACCTTTTCCTGCTCTTCGTATTTTTCACAACTTTTTATGCTCCTTATATTTTTGACACCTTTTCATGCTCTTCATATTTTTCAGACCTTTTCATGCTCCTCGTATATTTCACACCTTTTCATGCTCCTCGTATTTTTCAGACCTTTAAATGCTCCTCTTAATTTTCAGATCTTTTCATGCTCCTCTTTTTTTCACACCATTTCATGCTCCTCTTATTTTTCACACCATTTCATGCTCCTCATATTTTTTATACCCTTTCATGCTCTTCATATTTTTCACACATTTTCATGCTCCTCGTATTTTACACACCTTTTCATGCTCCTCATATACTTCACACCTTTTCACGTTCCTAGTATTTTTCACACCTTTTCATGCTCCTCGTTTTTTCAGACCATTTCATGCGCCTCGTATTTTTTGCAGCTTTTCATGTTCCTCGTATTTTTCACACCTTTTCATGCTCCTCGTATTTTTCACACCTTTTCATGCTCCTCGTATATTTCAGACCTTTTCCTGCTTCTCGCATTTTGCAGAACTTTTCATGCTCTTCGTATTTTTCAAACCCTTTCATGCTCTTCATGTTTTTCACACCGTTTCCTGCTCTTCGAATTTTTCAGGCCGTTTCACGCTCTAGATATTTTTCACAACTTTTCATGCTCTTCCTGGTTTTCACACCTTTTCATGCTCTTCGTATATTTCCCACCGGTTCATGCTCGTCATATTTTTCACACCTTTTCATGCTCTTCACTTTTTTCACACCATTTCATGCTCCACATATTTTTGACAATTTTTCATGCCCCTCATATATTTCAGACAGTTTCCTTCTCCTCATATTTTTCAGACCGTTTCATGCTCTTGATATTTTTCATACCTTTCCATGGTCTTCATATTTTTCACAACTTTTCATGCTCCTCATATTTTTGAAATCTTTTGAAGCTCTTCATATTTTTCACACCTTTTCATGCTCCTCATTTTTTTCACACCTTTTCATGCTCCTCATATTTTTGACACCTTTTCATGTTCTTCATGTTTTTCAGACCTTTTCATGCTCCTCATATTTTTGACACCTTTTCATGCTCTTCACATTTTTCACAAGGTTTCATGCTCCTCATATTTTTGACACCTTTTCATGCTCTTCCTATTTTTCACACCGTTTCATGCTCCTCATATTTTTCATACAGATTCATGCTCTTCCTATTTTTCACACCTTTAAATGCTCCTCATATTTTTGACACCTTTTTATGCTCTTCATATTTTTCACACCTTTTCATGCTCCTCGTATATTTCACACCTTTTCATGCTCCTCGTATTTTTCAGAGCTTTAAATGTTCCTCTTAATTTTCAGATTTTTTCATGCTCCTCATTTTTTCACACCATTTCATGCTCCTCATATTTTTCATACCCTTTCATGCTCTTCATATTTTTCACACCTTTTCATGCTCCTCGTATTTTACACACCTTTTCATGCTCCTCCTGTATTTCACACTATTTCATGCTCCTCAGATTTTTCATACAGTTTCATTCTCCTCATATTTTTCACACCTCTACATGCTCCTCATATTTTTGAAACCTTTTCATGCTCTTCATATATTGCAGTCCTTTTCATGCTGCTCGAATTTTTCAGACCTTTTAATGCTCCTAGTACTTTTCAGACCATTTCATGCTCCTCATATTTTTCAGACCTTATCATGCTCCTCGTATTTTTCAGACCTTTTCATGCTCCTCGTATTTTTCAGACGTTTTCATGCTCCATTTATTTATCACACATTTCATGCTCTTCGTATTTTTCACCCGTATTTGCTCCTCGTATTTTTCAGACCTTTTCATGCTGCTCGGAATTTTCACACCTTTTCATGCTCCTCGAGTTTTCAGACCATTTCATGCTCCTCATATTTTTCACACTTTTTCATGCTCCTCATATTTTTCACACCTTTTCATGCTCCTCGTATATTTCAGACCTTTTCATGCTTCTCGTATTTGGCAGACCTTTTCATGCTCTTCATATTTCTCAATCCTTTTCATGCTCTTCGTGTTTTTCACACCTTTTCCTGCTCTTCGAATTTTTCAGGCCGTTTCAGGCTCTTGATATTTTTCACACCTTTTCATGCTCTTCGTGTTTTTCACACCTTTTCATGCTCTTCGTATATTTCCCACCATTTCATGCTCGTCATATTTTTCACACCTTTTCATGCTCTTCACTTTTTTCACACCATTTCATGCTCCACATATTTTTGACAGTTTTTCATGCCCCTCATATTTTTCAGACAGTTTCCTGCTCCTCATATTTTTCAGAACGTTTCATGCTCTTGATATTGTTCACACCATTTCATGGTCTTCATATTGTTCACAACTTTTCATGCTCCTCATATTTTTGACACCTTTTCATGCTCTTCATGTTTTTCAGACCTTTTCATGCTCCTCATATTTTTCACACCTTTACATGCTCCTCATATTTTTCCCACCTTTTCATGCTTTTCTTATTTTGCACACCTTTTCATTCTCCTCATATTTTTGACAGCTGTTCATGCTCTACATATTTTTCAGACCTTTTCATGTGCCTGGTATTTTTAAGACGTTTTCATGCTCCTCGTATTTTTCAGACCTTTTCATGCTCTTCGTATTTGTCTCACCTTTTTATGCTCTTCTTATTTTCCACACTTTTACATGCTCTGCATTTTTTTCACCCCTTTTCATGCTCTTCTTATTTTTCACATTTTTTCATGCTCTTCATATTTTTCACACCTTTCATGCTCTTCATATTTTTCAGACCTTTACATGCTTCTTATATTTTTCACAGCTTTTCATGCTCTTCGTGTTTTCACACCTTTTCATGCTCTCGTATTTTTCAGACATTTTAATGCTCCTCGTACTTTTCACACCTTTTCATGCTCCTAGTATTTTTCACACCTTTTCATGCTCCTGGTATTTTTCACAACTTTTCATGCTCTTCTTATTTTTCACATCTTTTCATGCTCTTTGAATTTTTCATATCTTTTCATGCTCTTGATATTCCTCAGAACTTTTCATGCTCTTGATATTTTTCACACCTTTACATGCGCTTCATATTTTTCACACCGTTTCATCCTCCTCTAATTTTTCATACAGTTTCATGCTCCTCATATTTTTCACACCTTTACATGCTTCTCATATTTTCGACACCTTTTAATGCTCCTCATATTTTTGACACCTTATCATGCTGTTCATATTTTTCAGACCTTTTCATGCTTTTGATAATTTTCACACCTTTTCCTGCTCTTCGTATTTTTCACACCTTTTTATGCTCCTTATATTTTTGACACCTTTTCATGCTCTTCATATTTTTCAGACCTTTTCATGCTCCTCGTATATTTCACACCTTTTCATGCTCCTCGTATTTTTCAGAACTTTTCATGCTCCTCGTATTTTTCAGACCTTTAAATGCTCCTCTTAATTTTCAGATCTTTTCATGCTCCTCTTTTTTTCACACCATTTCATGCTCCTCTTATTTTTCACACCATTTCATGCTCCTCATATTTTTTATACCCTTTCATGCTCTTCATATTTTTCACACATTTTCATGCTCCTCGTATTTTACACACCTTTTCATGCTCCTCATATACTTCACACCTTTTCACGTTCCTAGTATTTTTCACACCTTTTCATGCTCCTCGTTTTTTTAGACCATTTCATGCGCCTCGTATTTTTCGCAGCTTTTCATGTTCCTCGTATTTTTCACATCTTTTCATGCTCCTCGTATTTTTCACACCTTTTCATGCTCCTCGTATATTTCAGACCTTTTCCTGCTTCTCGCATTTTGCAGAACTTTTCATGCTCTTCGTATTTTTCAACCCCTTTCATGCTCTTCATGTTTTTCACACCGTTTCCTGCTCTTCGAATTTTTCAGGCCGTTTCACGCTCTAGATATTTTTCACAACTTTTCATGCTCTTCCTGGTTTTCACACCTTTTCATGCTCTTCGTATATTTCCCACCGGTTCATGCTCGTCATATTTTTCACACCTTTTCATGCTCTTCACTTTTTTCACACCATTTCATGCTCCACATATTTTTGACAATTTTTCATGCCCCTCATATATTTCAGACAGTTTCCTTCTCCTCATATTTTTCAGTCCGTTTCATGCTCTTGATATTTTTCATACCTTTCCATGGTCTTCATATTTTTCACAACTTTTCATGCTCCTCATATTTTTGAAATCTTTTGAAGCTCTTCATTTTTTTCACACCTTTTCATGCTCCTCATATTTTTGACACCTTTTAATGTTCTTCATGTTTTTCAGACCTTTTCATGCTCCTCATATTTTTGACACCTTTTCATGCTCTTCACATTTTTCACAAGGTTTCATGCTCCTCATATTTTAGACACCTTTTCATGCTCTTCCTATTTTTCACACCGTTTCATGTTCCTCATATTTTTCATACCGATTCATGCTCTTCCTATTTTTCACACCTTAAAATGCTCCTCATATTTTTGACACCTTTTCATGCTCTTCATATTTTTCAGACCTTTTCATGCTCCTCGTATATTTCACACCTTTTCATGCTCCTCGTATTTTTCAGAGCTTTAAATGTTCCTCTTAATTTTCAGATTTTTTCATGCTCCTCATTTTTTCACACCATTTCATGCTCCTCATATTTTTCATACCCTTTCATGCTCTTCATATTTTTCACACATTTTCATGCTCCTCGTATTTTACACACCTTTTCATGCTCCTCCTATATTTCACACTATTTCATGCTCCTCAGATTTTTCATACAGTTTCATTCTCCTCATATTTTTCACACCTCTTCATGCTCCTCATATTTTTGAAACCTTTTCATGCTCTTCATATATTGCAGTCCTTTTCATGCTGCTCGAATTTTTCAGACCTTTTAATGTTCCTAGTACTTTTCAGACCATTTCATGCTCCTCATATTTTTCAGACCTTGTCATGCTCCTCGTATTTTTCAGACCTTTTCATGCTCCTCGTATTTTTCAGACGTTTTCATGCTCCATTTATTTATCACACGTTTCATGCTCTTCGTATTTTTCACCCTTTTTTGCTCCTCGTATTTTTCAGACCTTTTCATGCTGCTCGGAATTTTCACACCTTTTCATGCTCCTCGAGTTTTCAGACCATTTCACGCTCCTCGTATTTTTCACACCTTTTCATGCTCCTCGTGTTTTTCACACTTTTTCATGATCCTCATATTTTTCACACCTTTTCATGCTCCTCATATATTTCAGACCTTTTCATGCTTCTCGTATTTGGCAGACCTTTTCATGCTCTTCGTATTTCTCAATCCTTTTCATGCTCTTCGTGTTTTTCACCCCTTTCCTGCTCTTCGAATTTTTCAGGGCGTTTCAGACTCTTGATATTTTTCACACCTTTTCATGCTCTTCGTGTTTTTCACACTTTTCATGCTCTTCGTATATTTCCCACCATTTCATGCTCGTCATATTTTTCACACCTTTTCATGCTCTTCCCTTTTTTCACACCATTTAATGCTCCACATATTTTTGACAGTTTTTCATGCCCCTCATATTTTTCAGACAGTTTCCTGCTCCTCATATTTTTCAGAACGTTTCATGCTCTTGATATTTTTCACCCCATTTCATGGTCTTCATATTATTCACAACTTTTCATGCTCCTCATATTTTTGACACCTTTTCATGCTCTTCATGTTTTTCAGACCTTTTCATGCTCCTCATATTTTTCACACCTTTACATGCTCCTCATATTTTTCCCACCTTTTCATGCTTTTCATATTTTGCACACCTTTTCATTCTCCTCATATTTTTGGCAGCTGTTCATGCTCTACATATTTTTCAGACCTTTTCATGTGCCTGGTATTTTTAAGACGTTTTCATGCTCCTCGTATTTTTCAGACCTTTTCATGCTCTTCGTATTTGTCTCACCTTTTTATGCTCTTCTTATTTTCCACACTTTTACATGCTCTTCATTTTTTTCACACCTTTTCATGCTCTTCTTATTTTTCACATTTTTTCATGCTCTTCATATTTTTCACACCTTTTCATGCTCTTCATATTTTTCAGACCTTTACATGCTTCTTATATTTTTCACAGCTTTTCATGCTTCTTCGTGTTTTTCACACCTTTTCATGCTCTCGTATTTTTCAGACATTTTAATGCTCCTCGTACTTTTCACACCTTTTCATGCTCCTAGTATTTTTCACTCCTGGTACAACTTTTCATGCTCTTCGTATTTTCACATCTTTTCATGCTCTTTGAATTTTTCATATCTTTTCATGCTCTTGATATTCCTCAGACTTTTCATGCTCTTGATATTTTTCACACCTTTACATGCGCTTCATATTTTTACACCGTTTCATCCTCCTCTTATTTTTCATACAGTTTCATGCTTCTCATATTTTTCACACCTTTACATGCTTCTCATATTTTCCGACACCTTTTAATGCTCCTCATATTTTTTACACCTTATCATGCTCTTCATATTTTCAGACCTTTCATGCTTTTGATAATTTCCACACACCTTTCCTGCTCTTCGTATTTTTCACCCTTTTTATGCTCCTTATATTTTTGACACCTTTAATGCTCTTCATATTTTTCAGACCTTTTCATGCTCCTCGTATTTCACACTTTTCATGCTCCTCGTATTTTTCAGAGCTTTTCATGCTCCTCGTATTTTTCAGACCTTTAAATGCTCCT
The DNA here is from genome assembly GCF_019320065.1 of Cervus canadensis. Lineage (NCBI taxonomy): Eukaryota > Metazoa > Chordata > Mammalia > Artiodactyla > Cervidae > Cervus > Cervus canadensis. The sequence goes on along the minus strand of NC_057399.1, from coordinate 68,864,794 downwards.
CTTAATTTTCAGATCTTTTCATGCTCCTCTTTTTTCACACCATTTCATGCTCCTCTTATTTTTCACACCATTTCATGCTCCTCATATTTTTTATACCCTTTCATGCTCTTCATATTTTTCACACATTTTCATGCTCCTCGTATTTTACACACCTTTTCATGCTCCTCATATACTTCACACCTTTTCACGTTCCTAGTATTTTTCACACCTTTTCATGCTCCTCGTTTTTCAGACCATTTCATGCGCCTCGTATTTTTCGCAGCTTTTCATGTCTCGTATTTTCACATCTTTTCATGCTCCTCGTATTTTTCACACCTTTTCATGCTCCTCGTATATTTCAGACCTTTTCCTGCTTCTCGCATTTTGCAGAACTTTTCATGCTCTTCGTATTTTTCAAACCCTTTCATGCTCTTCATGTTTTTCACACCGTTTCCTGCTCTTCGAATTTTTCAGGCCGTTTCACGCTCTAGATATTTTTCACAACTTTTCATGCTCTTCCTGGTTTTCACACCTTTTCATGCTCTTCGTATTTTTCCCACCGGTTCATGCTCGTCATATTTTTCACACCTTTTCATGCTCTTCACTTTTTTCACACCATTTCATGCTCCACATATTTTTGACAATTTTTCATGCCCCTCATATATTTCAGACAGTTTCCTTCTCCTCATATTTTTCAGACCGTTTCATGCTCTTGATATTTTTCATACCTTTCCATGGTCTTCATATTTTTCACAACTTTTCATGCTCCTCATATTTTTGAAATCTTTTGAAGCTCTTCATATTTTTCACACCTTTTCATGCTCCTCATTTTTTTCACACCTTTTCATGCTCCTCATATTTTTGACACCTTTTCATGCTCTTCACATTTTTCACAAGGTTTCATGCTCCTCATATTTTAGACACCTTTTCATGCTCTTCCTATTTTTCACACCGTTTCATGTTCCTCATATTTTTCATACAGATTCATGCTCTTCCTAGTTTTCACACCTTAAAATGCTCCTCATATTTTTGACACCTTTTCATGCTCTTCATATTTTTCAGACCTTTTCATGCTCCTCGTATATTTCACACCTTTTCATGCTCCTCGTATTTTTCAGAGCTTTAAATGTTCCTCTTATTTTTCAGATTTTTTCATGCTCCTCATTTTTTCACACCATTTCATGCTCCTCATATTTTTCATACCCTTTCATGCTCTTCATATTTTTCACACATTTTCATGCTCCTCGTATTTTACACACCTTTTCATGCTCCTCCTATATTTCACACTATTTCATGCTCCTCCTATATTTCACACTATTTCATGCTCCTCAGATTTTTCATACAGTTTCATTCTCCTCATATTTTTCACACCTCTACATGCTCCTCATATTTTTGAAACCTTTTCATTCTCTTCATATATTGCAGTCCTTTTCATGCTGCTCGAATTTTTCAGACCTTTTAATGTTCCTAGTACTTTTCAGACCATTTCATGCTCCTCATATTTTTCAGACCTTGTCATGCTCCTCGTATTTTTCAGACCTTTTCATGCTCCTCATATTTTTGACACCTTTTCATGCTCTTCATGTTTTTCAGACCTTTTCATGCTCCTCATATTTTTCACACCTTTACATGCTCCTCATATTTTTCCCACCTTTTCATGCTCTTCATATTTTGCACACCTTTTCATTCTCCTCATATTTTTGACAGCTGTTCATGCTCTACATATTTTTCAGACCTTTTCATGTGCCTGGTATTTTTAAGACGTTTTCATGCTCCTCGTATTTTTCAGACCTTTTCATGCTCTTCGTATTTGTCTCACCTTTTTATGCTCTTCTTATTTTCCACACTTTTACATGCTCTGCATTTTTTTCACATCTTTTCATGCTCTTCTTATTTTTCACATCTTTTCATGCTCTTCATATTTTTCACACCTTTTCATGCTCTTCATATTTTTCAGACCTTTACATGCTTCTTATATTTTTCACAGCTTTTCATGCTCTTCGTGTTTTTCACACCTTTTCATGCTCTCGTATTTTTCAGACATTTTAATGCTCCTCGTACTTTTCACACCTTTTCATGCTCCTAGTATTTTTCACACCTTTTCATGCTCCTGGTATTTTTCACAACTTTTCATGCTCTTCTTATTTTTCACATCTTTTCATGCTCTTTGAATTTTTCATATCTTTTCATGCTCTTGATATTCCTCAGAACTTTTCATGCTCTTGATATTTTTCACACCTTTACATGCGCTTCATATTTTTCACACCGTTTCATCCTCCTCTTATTTTTCATACAGTTTCATGCATCTCATATTTTTCACACCTTTACATGCTTCTCATATTTTCGACACCTTTTAATGCTCCTCATATTTTTTACACCTTATCATGCTCTTCATATTTTCAGACCTTTTCATGCTTTTGATAATTTTCACACCTTTTCCTGCTCTTCGTATTTTTCACACCTTTTTATGCTCCTTATATTTTTGACACCTTTTCATGCTCTTCATATTTTTCAGACCTTTTCATGCTCCTCGTATATTTCACACCTTTTCATGCTCCTCGTATTTTTCAGAGCTTTTCATGCTCCTCGTATTTTTCAGACCTTTAATGCTCCTCTTAATTTTCAGATTTTTTCATGCTCCTCTTTTTTTCACACCATTTCATGCTCCTCTTATTTTTCACACCATTTCATGCTCCTCATATTTTTTATACCCCTTCATGCTCTTCATATTTTTCACACATTTTCATGCTCCTCGTATTTTACACACCTTTTCATGCTCCTCGTGTTTTTCACACTTTTTCATGATCCTCATATTTTTCACACCTTTTCATGCTCCTCGTATATTTCAGACCTTTTCATGCTTCTCGTATTTGGCAGACCTTTTCATGCTCTTCGTATTTCTCCATCCTTTTCATGCTCTTCGTGTTTTTCACCCCTTTCCTGCTCTTCGAATTTTTCAGGGCGTTTCAGGCTCTTGATATTTTTCACACCTTTTCATGCTCTTCGTGTTTTTCACACTTTTCATGCTCTTCGTATATTTCCCACCATTTCATGCTCGTCATATTTTTCACACCTTTTCATGCTCTTCACTTTTTTCACACCATTTCATGCTCCACATATTTTTGACAGTTTTTCATGCCCCTCATATTTTTCAGACAGTTTCCTGCTCCTCATATTTTTCAGACCGTTTCATGCTCTTGATATTTTTCACACCATTTCATGGTCTTCATATTATTCACAACTTTTCATGCTCCTCATATTTTTGACACCTTTTCATGCTCTTCATGTTTTTCAGACCTTTTCATGCTCCTCATATTTTTCACACCTTTACATGCTCCTCATATTTTTCCCACCTTTTCATGCTCTTCATATTTTGCACCCCTTTTCATTCTCCTCATATTTTTGACAGCTGTTCATGCTCTACATATTTTTCAGACCTTTTCTTGTGCCTGGTATTTTTACGACGTTTTCATGCTCCTCGTATTTTTCAGACCTTTTCATGCTCCTCGTATATTTCACACCTTTTCACGCTCCTCGTATTTTTCAGAGCTTTTCATGCTCCTCGTATTTTTCAGACCTTTAAATGCTCCTCTTAATTTTCAGATCTTTTCATGCTCCTCTTTTTTTCACACCATTTCATGCTCCTCTTATTTTTCACACCATTTCATGCTTCTCATATTTTTCATACCCTTTCATGCTCTTCATATTTTTCACACATTTTCATGCTCCTCGTATTTTACACACCTTTTCATGCTCCTCATATACTTCACACCTTTTCACGTTCCTAGTATTTTTCACACCTTTTCATGCTCCTCGTTTTTTCAGACCATTTCATTCGCCTCGTATTTTTCGCAGCTTTTCATGTTCCTCGTATTTTTCACATCTTTTCATGCTCCTCGTATTTTTCACACCTTTTCATGCTCCTCGTATATTTCAGACCTTTTCCTGCTTCTCGCATTTTGCAGAACTTTTCATGCTCTTCGTATTTTTCAAACCCTTTCATGCTCTTCATGTTTTTCACACCGTTTCCTGCTCTTCGAATTTTTCAGGCCGTTTCACGCTCTAGATATTTTTCACAACTTTTCATGCTCTTCCTGTTTTTCACACCTTTTCATGCTCTTCGTATATTTCCCACCGGTTCATGCTCGTCATATTTTTCACACCTTTTCATGCTCTTCACTTTTTTCACACCATTTCATGCTCCACATATTTTTGACAATTTTTCATGCCCCTCATATATTTCAGACAGTTTCCTTCTCCTCATATTTTTCAGACCGTTTCATGCTCTTGATATTTTTCATACCTTTCCATGGTCTTCATATTTTTCACAACTTTTCATGCTCCTCATATTTTTGAAATCTTTTGAAGCTCTTCATATTTTTCACACCTTTTCATGCTCCTCATTTTTTTCACACCTTTTCATGCTCCTCATATTTTTGACACCTTTTCATGCTCTTCACATTTTTCACAAGGTTTCATGCTCCTCATATTTTAGACACCTTTTCATGCTCTTCCTATTTTTCACACCGTTTCATGTTCCTCATATTTTTCATACAGATTCATGCTCTTCCTATTTTTCACACCTTAAAATGCTCCTCATATTTTTGACACCTTTTCATGCTCTTCATATTTTTCAGACCTTTTCATGCTCCTCGTATATTTCACACCTTTTCATGCTCCTCGTATTTTTCAGAGCTTTACATGTTCCTCTTAATTTTCAGATTTTTTCATGCTCCTCATTTTTTCACACCATTTCATGCTCCTCATATTTTTCATACCCTTTCATGCTCTTCATATTTTTCACACATTTTCATGCTCCTCGTATTTTACACACCTTTTCATGCTCCTCCTATATTTCACACTATTTCATGCTCCTCCTATATTTCACACTATTTCATGCTCCTCAGATTTTTCATACAGTTTCATTCTCCTCATATTTTTCACACCTCTACATGCTCCTCATATTTTTGAAACCTTTTCATGCTCTTCATATATTGCAGTCCTTTTCATGCTGCTCGAATTTTTCAGACCTTTTAATGTTCCTCGTACTTTTCAGACCATTTCATGCTCCTCATATTTTTCAGACCTTGTCATGCTCCTCGTATTTTTCAGACCTTTTCATGCTCCTCGTATTTTTCAGACGTTTTCATGCTCCATTTATTTATGACACGTTTCACGCTCTTCGTATTTTTCACCCTTTTTTGCTCCTCGTATTTTTCAGCCCTTTTCATGCTGCTCGGAATTTTCACACCTTTTCATGCTCCTCGAGTTTTCAGACCATTTCACGCTCCTCGTATTTTTCACACCTTTTCATGCTCCTCGTGTTTTTCACACTTTTTCATGATCCTCATATTTTTCACACCTTTTCATGCTCCTCATATATTTCAGACCTTTTCATGCTTCTCGTATTTGGCAGACCTTTTCATGCTCTTCGTATTTCTCAATCCTTTTCATGCTCTTCGTGTTTTTCACCCCTTTCCTGCTCTTCGAATTTTTCAGGGCGTTTCAGGCTCTTGATATTTTTCACTCCTTTTCATGCTCTTCGTGTTTTTCACACTTTTCATGCTCTTCGTATATTTCCCACCATTTCATGCTCGTCATATTTTTCACACCTTTTCATGCTCTTCCCTTTTTTCACACCATTTCATGCTCCACATATTTTTGACAGCTTTTCATGCCCCTCATATTTTTCAGACAGTTTCCTGCTCCTCATATTTTTCAGAACGTTTCATGCTCTTGATATTTTTCACACCATTTCATGGTCTTCATATTATTCACAACTTTTCATGCTCCTCATATTTTTGACACCTTTTCATGCTCTTCATGTTTTTCAGACCTTTTCATGCTCCTCATATTTTTCACACCTTTTCATGCTCCTCATATTTTTCCCACCTTTTCATGCTTTTCATATTTTGCACACCTTTTCATTCTCCTCATATTTTTGACAGCTGTTCATGCTCTACATATTTTTCAGACCTTTTCATGTGCCTGGTATTTTTAAGACGTTTTCATGCTCCTCGTATTTTTCAGACCTTTTCATGCTCTTCGTATTTTTCTCACCTTTTTATGCTCTTCTTATTTTCCACACTTTTACATGCTCTGCATTTTTTTCACACCTTTTCATGCTCTTCTTATTTTTCACATTTTTTCATGCTCTTCATATTTTTCACACCTTTTCATGCTCTTCATATTTTTCAGACCTTTACATGCTTCTTTTATTTTTCACAGCTTTTCATGCTCTTCGTGTTTTTCACACCTTTTCATGCTCTCGTATTTTTCAGACATTTTAATGCTCCTCGTACTTTTCACACCTTTTCATGCTCCTAGTATTTTTCACACCTTTTCATGCTCCTGGTATTTTTCACAACTTTTCATGCTCTTCTTATTTTTCACATCTTTTCATGCTCTTTGAATTTTTCATATCTTTTCATGCTCTTGATATTCCTCAGAACTTTTCATGCTCTTGATATTTTTCACACCTTTACATGCGCTTCATATTTTTCACACCGTTTCATCCTCCTCTAATTTTTCATACAGTTTCATGCTTCTCATATTTTTCACACCTTTACATGCTTCTCATATTTTCGACACCTTTTAATGCTCCTCATATTTTTGACTCCTTATCATGCTCTTCATATTTTTCAGACCTTTTCATGCTTTTGATAATTTTCACACCTTTTCCTGCTCTTCGTATTTTTCACACTTTTTCATGCTCCTTATATTTTTGACACCTTTTCATGCTCTTCATATTTTTCAGACCTTTTCATGCTCCTCGTATATTTCACACCTTTTCATGCTCCTCGTATATTTCAGACCTTTTCCTGCTTCTCGCATTTTGCAGAACTTTTCATGCTCTTCGTATTTTTCAAACCCTTTCATGCTCTTCATGTTTTTCACACCGTTTCCTGCTCTTCGAATTTTTCAGGCCGTTTCACGCTCTAGATATTTTTCACAACTTTTCATGCTCTTCCTGTTTTTCACACCTTTTCATGCTCTTCGTATATTTCCCACCGGTTCATGCTCGTCATATTTTTCACACCTTTTCATGCTCTTCACTTTTTTCACACCATTTCATGCTCCACATATTTTTGACAATTTTTCATGCCCCTCATATATTTCAGACCGTTTCCTTCTCCTCATATTTTTCAGACCGTTTCATGCTCTTGATATTTTTCATACCTTTCCATGGTCTTCATATTTTTCACAACTTTTCATGCTCCTCATATTTTTGAAATCTTTTGAAGCTCTTCATATTTTTCACACCTTTTCATGCTCCTCATTTTTTTCACACCTTTTCATGCTCCTCATATTTTTGACACCTTTTCATGCTCTTCACATTTTTCACAAGGTTTCATGCTCCTCATATTTTTGACACCTTTTCATGCTCTTCCTATTTTTCACACCGTTTCATGTTCCTCATATTTTTCATACAGATTCATGCTCTTCCTATTTTTCACACCTTAAAATGCTCCTCATATTTTTGACACCTTTTCATGCTCTTCATATTTTTCAGACCTTTTCATGCTCCTCGTATATTTCACACCTTTTCATGCACCTCGTATTTTTCAGAGCTTAAATGTTCCTCTTAATTTTCAGATTTTTTCATGCTCCTCATTTTTTCACACCATTTCATGCTCCTCATATTTTTCATACCCTTTCATGCTCTTCATATTTTTCACACATTTTCATGCTCCTCGTATTTTACACACCTTTTCATGCTCCTCCTATATTTCACACTATTTCATGCTCCTCAGATTTTTCATACAGTTTCCTTCTCCTCATATTTTTCACACCTCTACATGCTCCTCATATTTTTGAAACCTTTTCATGCTCTTCATATATTGCAGTCCTTTTCATGCTGCTCGAATTTTTCAGACCTTTTAATGCTCCTAGTACTTTTCAGACCATTTCATGCTCCTCATATTTTTCAGACCTTATCATGCTCCTCGTATTTTTCAGACCTTTTCATGCTCCTCGTATTTTTCAGACGTTTTCATGCTCCATTTATTTATCACACATTTCATGCTCTTCGTATTTTTCACCCGTATTTGCTCCTCGTATTTTTCAGACCTTTTCATGCTGCTCGGAATTTTCACACCTTTTCATGCTCCTCGAGTTTTCAGACCATTTCACGCTCCTCGTATTTTTCACACCTTTTCATGCTCCTCGTGTTTTTCACACTTTTTCATGTTCCTCATATTTTTCACACCTTTTCATGCTCCTCGTATATTTCAGACCTTTTCATGCTTCTCGTATTTGGCAGACCTTTTCATGCTCTTCGTATTTCTCAATCCTTTTCATGCTCTTCGTGTTTTTCACACCTTTTCCTGCTCTTCGAATTTTTCAGGCCGTTTCAGGCTCTTGATTTTTTTCACACCTTTTCATGCTCTTCGTGTTTTTCACACCTTTTCATGCTCTTCGTATATTTCCCACCATTTCATGCTCGTCATATTTTTCACACCTTTTCATGCTCTTCACTTTTTTCACACCATTTCATGCTCCACATATTTTTGACAGTTTTTCATGCCCCTCATATTTTTTAGACAGTTTCCTGCTCCTCATATTTTTCAGAACGTTTCATGCTCTTGATATTGTTCACACCATTTCATGGTCTTCATATTGTTCACAACTTTTCATGCTCCTCATATTTTTGACACCTTTTCATGCTCTTCATGTTTTTCAGACCTTTTCATGCTCCTCATATTTTTCACACCTTTACATGCTCCTCATATTTTTCCCACCTTTTCATGCTTTTCATATTTTGCACCCCTTTTCATTCTCCTCATATTTTTGACAGCTGTTCATGCTCTACATATTTTTCAGACCTTTTCATGTGCCTGGTATTTTTAAGACGTTTTCATGCTCCTCGTATTTTTCAGACCTTTTCATGCTCTTCGTATTTGTCTCACCTTTTTATGCTCTTCTTATTTTCCACACCTTTACATGCTCTGCATTTTTTTCACACCTTTTCATGCTCTTCTTATTTTTCACATTTTTTCATGCTCTTCATATTTTTCACACCTTTTCATGCTCTTCATATTTTTCAGACCTTTACATGCTTCTTATATTTTTCACAGCTTTTCATGCTCTGGTATTTTTCAGACATTTTAATACGCCTCATACTTTTCACACCTTTTCATGCTCCTAGTATTTTTCACACCTTTTCTTGCTCCTGGTATTTTTCACAACTTTTCATGCTCTTCGTATTTTACACATCTTTTCATGCTCTTTGAATTTTTCATAACTTTTCATGCTCTTGATATTCCTCAGACCTTTTCATGCTCTTGTTATTTTTCAACCTTTTCATGCCCTTCGTGTTTTTCACATCTTTCATGCTCTTCATATTTTTCACACCTTTCCAAGCGCTTCATATTTTTCACACCGTTTCATCCTCCTCTAATTTTTCATACAGTTTCATGCTTCTCATATTTTTCACATCTTTACATGCTTCTCATATTTTTGACACCTTTTAATGCTCCTCATATTTTTTACACCTTATCATGCTCTTCATATTTTCAGACCTTTTCATGCTTTTGATAATTTTCACACCTTTTCCTGCTCTTCGTATTTTTCACACCTTTTCCTGCTCTTCGTATATTTCACACCTTTTCATGCGTCCTTATTATTTTCACACCTTTTCCTGCTCTTCGTATTTTTCACACCTTTTCCTGCTCTTCGTATATTTCACACCTTTTCATGCTTCTCATATTTTTCAGAGCTTTTCATGCTCCTCGTATTTTTCAGACCTTTAAATGCTCCTCTTAATTTCCAGATCTATTCATGCTCCTCTTTTTTTCACACCATTTCATGCTCCTCTTATTTTTCACACCATTTCATGCTCCTCATATTTTTTATACCCTTTCATGCTCTTCATATTTTTCACACATTTTCATGCTCCTCGTATTTTACACACCTTTTCATGCTCCTCATATACTTCACACCTTTTCACGTTCCTAGTATTTTTCACACCTTTTCATGCTCCTCGTTTTTCAGACCATTTCATGCGCCTCGTATTTTTCGCAGCTTTTCATGTTCCTCGTATTTTTCACACCTTTTCATGCTCCTCTAAATTTTCACACCTTTTCATGCTTCTCATATTTTTCACATATTTTCATACTCTTCGTTTTTTTCTGAGCTTTCCATGCTCCTCGTATTTTTCACATCTTTTCATGCTCCTCGTATTTTTCACACCTTTTCATGCTCCTCGTATTTTTCAGACATTTTCATGCTCCTCGTATTTTTCACACCTTTTCATGCTCCTCGTATTTTTCACAACTTTTCATGCTCCTCCTATTTTTCACACCTTTTCGGGCTCTTCGTATTTTTCAGACCTTTTCATGCTCCTCGTATTTTTCAGACGTTTTAATGCTCTTCATATTTTTCAGACCTTTTCATGCTCCTCGTATTTTCCAGACATTTTTATCCTCCGCCTATTTTTCAGGCCTTGTCATGCTCTTCATATTTTTCACACCTTTTCATGCTTCTCGTATTTCTCAGACCTTTTCATGCTCCTTGTATTTTTCACACATTTTAATGTTCCTCGTATTTTTCAGACATTTTCCTGCTCTTCATATTTTTCACATCTTTTCAGGCTCTTCATATATTTCCCACCTTTTCATGCTCCTGGTATTTTTCACATCTTTTCATTCTCCTCGTATTTTTCACACCTTTTCTTGCTCTTCATATTTTTCACACCTTTTCGTGCTCTTCATATTTTTCAGACCTTTTCATGCTCATCATATTTTTCACACCTTTTCCGGCTCTTCTTATTTTCCAGACCTTTTTAAGCTCCTTGTATTTTTCAGACGTTTTCATGCTCCATTTGTTTATAACACGTTTCATGAAACTTGGTAGGAGGTATGCGAAGATCAATGCCTCAAAGGGAGACGAAGCCTGACTCCTCGTGAATCCTGAGAGGAGTCCCAGGATTCCTGTGGCACGTGGAAAGGGACCCTTGGTCTCCCGCCTCAGCTGGAGAGGTGACCCAATTGCCCTGCCAAGCCTCGAGGAGAATCCCGAGTTGTCCCTCGCAAACTAGGCAGGAGTTCTGACGTCGCTGAACAAACACGTGTGAAAGGGCCATCCCCGTCGTAACTCGAGAATATACCCCAGGTTCCCGCCGCAACTCGAGAAAAACCATGAGACTTCCCCCTCGCCGCGAGATGAGGCCCGATTCCCCTGCACTGGGTGCAGAGTAATTCAGTGTTGCACATCACACATGAAAGGAGCCTTGATTTCCTTGACGGCACTCCAGAGAACGCCAAGAACACTGTTTCAAGGCTAGAGGGATCCTAAGGAAACTGGAGCAACACGAAGAGCTCCGTGGGCCAAGAATCATCTCGAGATGAGAGGTTAGTCCCTGGCTTCGACTCCAGAGGAATACCACCTTACCACAAGCACCTCAAGAGGAGGCTTCTCTCAGCTCTAGGTATGTGAGAGGGACCCTGAGTTTGCGGCCTCAAGTGGAATGGACACCGCGATGCCCTGACTCGAAATAAGGCCGGATATCCCTGCAGTGACTTGAATGCAGGTCGTCTTGCATTTCCCAAGATGATAAGGATGTCTGATCCCCGTGGGAGACGCAGAGAAAGAGAAAGACCTAGTTCCCCACCTCATCGCGACCGGAGGCATCACATCCTTTGAAAACTCCAGAGGTACGCGGAGATCAGTGCCTCCAAAGGAGACGATGCCTGACTCTTCGTGAAACTTGATAGGAGTCCCAGGATTCCTGTGGCACATGGAAAGGGAAACTTGGTCTCCCGCCACAGCTGGAGAGGCATCCCAAATGTACTGCCAAGCATCGAGGAGAATCCTGAGTTGTCCCTCGCAACTAGGCAGGGGTCCTGACGTCGCTGAACAAACACGTGTGTGGAAGGGCCATCCCCGTCATATCAAGAATATACCCCAGGTTCCCGCCGCAACTCGAGAAAAACCATGAGACTTCCCTGTCCCCGCGAGATGAGGCCCGATTCCCCTGCACTGCGTGCAGAGCAATTCCGTGTTGCACATCACACATGAAAGGAGCCTTGATTTCCTTGATGGCACTCCATAGAAACCCCAAGAACACTGTTTCAAGGCTAGAGGGATCCTCAGGTCACTGATCATGCTTGTGGTAAGGTGGTATTCCTCTGGAGTCGAAGCCAGGGACTAACGTCTCATCTCGAGTTGATTTTTGGTCCACGGAGCTCTTTCGTGTTGCTACAGTGACCTCAGGATCCCTCAACCTTGAAACAGGTTCTTGGGGTTTCTCTGGAGTGCCATCAAGGAAATCAAGGCTCCTTTCATGTGTGATGTGCAACACTGAATTGCTCTGCACGCAGTGCAGGGGAATCGGGCCTCATCTCGCGGCGAGGGGGAAGTCTCATGGTTTTTCTCGAGTTGCGGCGGGAACCTGGGGTATATTCTCGAGTTACGACGGGGATGGCCCTTCCACACACGTGTTTGTTCAGCGACGTCCAGACTCCTGCCTAGTTGCGAGGGACAACTCGGGATTCTCCTCGAGGCTTTGCAGGGCAATTGGGACGCCTCTCCAGCTGAGACGGGAGACCAAGGGTCCCTTTCCACGTGCCACAGGAATCCTGGGTCTCCTATCAAGTTTCACGAGGAGTCAGGCATCGTCTCCTTTGGAGGCACTGATCTCCGCGTACCTCTGGAGTTTTCAAAGGATGTGAGGCTATCGGTCGCGATGAGGTGGGGAACTAAGTCTTTCTCTGTGCTTTCCACGGGGATTCAGACATCCTTTCGTCCTGGGAGATGCAAGACGAGCCTGCATTCAAGTCACTGCAGGGATATCCGGCCTTATTTCGAGTCAGGGCATCGCGGTGTCCATTCCACTTGAGGCCGCAAAATCAGGGTCCCTCTCACATACCTAGAGCTGAGAGAAGCCTCCTCTTGAGGTGCTTGTGGTAAGGTGGTATTCCTCTGGAGTCGAAGCCAGGGACTAACCTCTCATCTCGAGTTGATTTTTGGTCCACGGAGCTCTTTCGTGTTGCTACAGTGACCTCAGGATCCCTCTAGCCTTGAAACAGTGTTCTTGGGGTTTCTCTGGAGTGCCATCAAGGAAATCAAGGCTCCTTTCATGTGTGATGTGCAACACGGAATTGCTCTGCACGCAGTGCAGGGGAATCGGGCCTCATCTCGCGGCGAGGGGGAAGTCTCATGGTTTTTCTCGAGTGCGGCGGGAACCTGGGCTATATTATTGAGTTACGACGGGGATGGCCCTTCCACCACGTGTTTCTTCAGCGACGTCAGGACTCCTGCCTAGTTGCGAGGGACAACTCTGGATTCTCCTCGAGGCTTGGCAGGGCAATTGGGACGCCTCTCCAGCTGAGGCGGGAGACCAAGTGTCCCTTTCCAAGTGCCACAGGAATCCTGGGACTCCTATCAAGTTTCACGAGGAGTCAGGCATTGGCTTCTTTGGAGGCACTGATCTCCGCGTACCTCTGGAGTTTTCAAAGGATGTGAGGCCTCCGGTCGCGATGAGGTGGGAAACTAGGTCTTTCTCTGTGGTCTCCACAGGGGATTCAGACATCCTTTCGTCTTGGGAGATGCAAGACGAGCCTGCATTCAAGTCACTGCAGGGATATCCGGCCTTATTTCGAGTCAGGGCATCGCGGTGTCCATTCCACTTGAGGCCGCAAACTCAGGGTCCCTCTCACATACCTAGAGCTGAGAGAAGCCTCCTCTTGAGGTGCTTGTGGTAAGGTGGTATTCCTCTGGAGTCGAAGCCAGGGACTAACCTCTCATCTCGAGTTGATTATTGGTCCACTGAGCTCTTTCGTGTTGCTACAGTGACCTCAGGTTCCCTCTAGCCTTGAAACAGTGTTCTTGGGGTTTCTCTGGAGTGCCATCAAGGAAATCAAGGCTCCTTTCATGTGTGATGTGCAACACGGAATTGCTCTGCACGCAGTGCAGAATATCAGGCCTCATTTTGCAGCGAGGGGGAAGTCTCATGGATTTTCCCGAGTTACGGTGGGAACCTGGGGAATATTCTGAAGTTATGACGGGGATGGCCCTTCCTCCCACGTGTTTGTTCAGCGAAGTCAGGGCTCCTGCCTAGTTGCAAGGGACAACTCGGGATTCTCCTCGAGGCTTGGCAGGGCAATTGGGACGCCTCTCCAGCTGAGGTGGGAGACCAAGAGTCCCTTTCCACGTGCAACAGGAATCCTGGGAGTCCTCTCAGGATTCACGAGGAGTCAGGCTTCGTCTCCTTTTGAGGCATTGATCTTCGCATACCTCCTACCAAGTTTCATGAAACGTGTGATAAACAAATGGAGCATGAAAACGTCTGAAAAATACAAGGAGCTTAAAAAGGTCTGGAAAATAAGAAGAGCCCGAAAAGGTGTGAAAAATATGAGCATGAAAAGGTCTGAAAAATATGAAGAGCACGAAAAGGTGTGAAAAATATGAAGTGCAAGAAAAGGTGTGAAAAATACGAGAGAATGAAAAGATGTGAAAAATACCAGGAGCATGAAAAGGTGGGAAATATATGAAGAGCCTGAAAAGATGTGAAAAATATGAAGAGCAGGAAAATGTCTGAAAAATACGAGGAACATTAAAATGTGTGAAAAATACAAGGAGCATGAAAAGGTCTGAGAAATACGAGGAGCATGAAAAGGTGTGAAAAATATGAAGAGCATGACAAGGCCTGAAAAATAGGTGGAGGATAAAAAGGTCTGAAAAATACGAGGAGCATGAAAAGGTCTGAAAAATATGAAGAGCATTAAAACGTCTGAAAAATACGAGGAGCATGAAAAGGTCTGAAAAATACGAAGAGCCCGAAAAGGTGTGAAAAATAGGAGGAGCACGAAAAGTTGTGAAAAATACGAGGAGCATGAAAAGGTGTGAAAAATACGAGGAGCATGAAAATGTCTGAAAAATACGAGGAGCATGAAAAGGTGTGAAAAATACGAGGAGCATGAAAAGATGTGAAAAATACGAGGAGCATGGAAAGCTCAGAAAAAAACGAAGAGTATGAAAATATGTGAAAAATATGAGAAGCATGAAAAGGTGTGAAAATTTAGAGGAGCATGAAAAGGTGTGAAAAATACGAGGAACATGAAAAGCTGCGAAAAATACGAGGCGCATGAAATGGTCTGAAAAAACGAGGAGCATGAAAAGGTGTGAAAAATACTAGGAACGTGAAAAGGTGTGAAGTATATGAGGAGCATGAAAAGGTGTGTAAAATACGAGGAGCATGAAAATGTGTGAAAAATATGAAGAGCATGAAAGGGTATAAAAAATATAAGGAGCATGAAATGGTGTGAAAAATAAGAGGAGCATGAAATGGTGTGAAAAAAAGAGGAGCATGAAAAGATCTGAAAATTAAGAGGAGCATTTAAAGGTCTGAAAAATACGAGGAGCATGAAAAGCTCTGAAAAATACGAGGAGCATGAAAAGGTGTGAAATATACGAGGAGCATGAAAAGGTCTGAAAAATATGAAGAGCATGAAAAGGTGTCAAAAATATAAGGAGCATGAAAACGTGTGAAAAATACGAAGAGCAGGAAAAGGTGTGAAATATATGAAGAGCAGGAAAAGGTGTGAAAATTATCAAAAGCATGAAAAGGTCTGAAAAATATGAACAGCATGATAAGGTGTCAAAAATATGAGGAGCATTAAAAGGTGTCGAAAATATGAGAAGCATGTAAAGGTGTGAAAAATATGAGGAGCATGAAACTGTATGAAAAATTAGAGGAGGATGAAACGGTGTGAAAAATATGAAGCGCATGTAAAGGTGTGAAAAATATCAAGAGCATGAAAAGTTCTGAGGAATATCAAGAGCATGAAAAGATATGAAAAATTCAAAGAGCATGAAAAGATGTGAAAAATAAGAAGAGCATGAAAAGTTGTGAAAAATACCAGGAGCATGAAAAGGTGTGAAAAATACTAGGAGCATGAAAAGGTGTGAAAAGTACGAGGAGCATTAAAATGTCTGAAAAATACGAGAGCATGAAAAGGTGTGAAAAACACGAAGAGCATGAAAAGCTGTGAAAAATATAAGAAGCATGTAAAGGTCTGAAAAATATGAAGAGCATGAAAAGGTGTGAAAAATATGAAGAGCATGAAAAGATGTGAAAAATAAGAAGAGCATGAAAAGATGTGAAAAAAATGCAGAGCATGTAAAAGTGTGGAAAATAAGAAGAGCATAAAAAGGTGAGACAAATACGAAGAGCATGAAAAGGTCTGAAAAATACGAGGAGCATGAAAACGTCTTAAAAATACCAGGCACATGAAAAGGTCTGAAAAATATGTAGAGCATGAAAAGCTGTCAAAAATATGAGGAGAATGAAAAGGTGTGCAAAATATGAAAAGCATGAAAAGGTGGGAAAAATATGAGGAGCATGTAAAGGTGTGAAAAATATGAGGAGCATGAAAAGGTCTGAAAAACATGAAGAGCATGAAAAGGTGTCAAAAATATGAGGAGCATGAAAAGTTGTGAATAATATGAAGACCATGAAATGGTGTGAACAATATCAAGAGCATGAAACGTTCTGAAAAATATGAGGAGCAGGAAACTGTCTGAAAAATATGAGGGGCATGAAAAACTGTCAAAAATATGTGGAGCATGAAATGGTGTGAAAAAAGGGAAGAGCATGAAAAGGTGTGAAAAATATGACGAGCATGAAATGGTGGGAAATATACGAAGAGCATGAAAAGTGTGAAAAACACGAAGAGCATGAAAAGGTGTGAAAAATATCAAGAGCCTGAAACGCCCTGAAAAATTCGAAGAGCAGGAAAGGGGTGAAAAACACGAAGAGCATGAAAAGGATTGAGAAATACGAGGAGCATGAAAAGGTCTGCCAAATACGAGAAGCATGAAAAGGTCTGAAATATACGAGGAGCATGAAAAGGTGTGAAAAATATGAGGAGCATGAAAAAGTGTGAAAAACACGAGGAGCATGAAAAGGTGTGAAAAATACGAGGAGCATGAAATGGTCTGAAAACTCGAGGAGCATGAAAAGGTGTGAAAATTCCGAGCAGCATGAAAAGGTCTGAAAAATACGAGGAGCAAATAGGGGTGAAAAATACGAAGAGCATGAAACGTGTGATAAATAAATGGAGCATGAAAACGTCTGAAAAATACGAGGAGCATGAAAAGGTCTGAATAATACGAGGAGCATGACAAGGTCTGAAAAATATGAGGAGCATGAAATGGTCTGAAAAGTACTAGGAACATTAAAAGGTCTGAAAAATTCGAGCAGCATGAAAAGGACTGCAATATATGAAGAGCATGAAAAGGTTTCAAAAATATGAGGAGCATGTAGAGGTGTGAAAAATATGAGGAGAATGAAACTGTATGAAAAATCTGAGGAGCATGAAATAGTGTGAAATATAGGAGGAGCATGAAATAGTGTGAAATATAGGAGGAGCATGAAAAGGTGTGTAAAATACGAGGAGCATGAAAATGTGTGAAAAATATGAAGAGCATGAAAGGGTATGAAAAATATGAGGAGCATGAAATGGTGTGAAAAAATGAGGAGCATGAAAAAATCTGAAAATTAAGAGGAACATTTAAGCTCTGAAAAATACGAGGAGCATGAAAAGGTGTGAAATATACGAGGAGCATGAAAAGGTCTGAAAAATATGAAGAGCATGAAAAGGTGTCAAAAATATGAGGAGCATTTTAAGGTGTGAAAAATAGGAAGAGCATGAAACTGTATGAAAAATATGAGGAACATGAAACGGTGTGAAAAATAGGAAGAGCATGAAAAGGTGTCTAAAATATGAGGAGCATGAAACCTTGTGAAAAATGGGAAGAGCATGAAAAGGTGTCAAAAATATGAGGAGCATGAAAAGGTGTGAAAAAAATGAGGAGCATGAAAAGGTGTGAAAAATATGAAGAGCTTCAAAAGATTTCAAAAATATGAGGAGCATGAAAAGTTGTGAAAAATATGAAGACCATGGAAAGGTATGAAAAATATCAAGAGCATGAAACGGTATGAAAAATATGAGGAGAAGGAAACTGTCTGAAATATATGAGGGGCATGAAAAATTGTCAAAAATATGTGGAGCATGAAATGGTGTGAAAAAAGTGAAGAGCATGAAAAGGTGTGAAAAATATGACGAGCATGAACCGGTGGGAAATATACGAAGAGCATGAAAAGGTGTGAAAACCAGGAAGAGCATGAAAAGTTGTGAAAAATATCTAGAGCGTGAAACGGCCTGAAAAATTCGAAGAGCAGGAAACGGTGTGAAAAACATGAAGAGCATGAAAGGGTTTGAAAAATACGAAGAGCATGAAAAGGTCTGCAAAATGCGAGAAGCAGGAAAAGGTCTGAAATATACGAGGAGCATGAAAAGGTGTGAAAAATACGAGGAGCATGAAAAGGTGTGAAAAATACGAGGAACATGAAAAGCTGCAAAAAATATGAAAAGAGGAGCATAAAAGGTGTGAAAAATACGAAGAAGGAAAAGGTGTGAAAATATGAAAGCATGAAAAGGTGTAAAAAATAATGAGGAGCATTAAAAGGTGTCGAAAATATGAGAAGCATGTAAAGGTGTGAAAAATATGAGAAGCATGAAACTGTATGAAAAATAAGAGGAGGATGAAACGGTGTGAAAAATATGAAGCGCATGTAAAGGTGTGAAAAATATCAAGAGCATGAAAAGTTCTGAGGAATATCAAGAGCATGAAAAGATATGAAAAATTCAAAGAGCATGAAAAGATGTGAAAAATACGAGGAGCATGAAAAGTTGTGAAAAATACCAGGAGCATGAAAAGTGTGAAAAATACTAGGAGCATGAAAAGGTGTGAAAAGTACGAGGAGCATAAAAATGTCTGAAAAATACGAGAGCATGAAAAGGTGTGAAAAACACGAAGAGCATGAAAAGCTGTGAAAAATATAAGAAGCATGTAAAGGTCTGAAAAATATGAAGAGCATGAAAAGGTGTGAAAAATATGAAGAGCATGAAAAAATGTGAAAAATAAGAAGAGCATGAAAAGGTGTGAAAAAAATGCAGAGCATGTAAAAGTGTGGAAAATAAGAAGAGCATAAAAAGGTGAGACAAATACGAAGAG